>NW_015161425.1:675776-734907 GCF_001447785.1 Gekko japonicus
TCTTCTTTGACCTTCAATCTTTCCCAGCATCAGGGTCTTCTCCAGTGAGTGCACCCTTCTCATTTGGTGGCCAAAGTATTTGAGCTTCAGTTTCATTATCTGGCCTTCCAGGGCACAGTCAGGGTTGATTTCTCATCATGCTTATCTATCACATTATTATCTCACCCTTCTTCCGGCATGGTATGGGCAGCTTGTGTGGTTCCCCCTTCCTCCATTTTATCCTGACAATCTTGCAAGGTAGGCTAAGACAGAAGAAGTGACCCAAGGTCACTCAGTGGGTTTCAGGGGCGAGTGGGGATTTGCTTCTAGATGTGTTGGAAGTGAAGGACTTTATGCTAACTCTCAGCCTCAGAGTTCAGAGGGGGCTTATAAGAGTGTCATAGAGACAGAGAGACCGGGACACTGACTATTCCAATCTTAAAGTAAAGGTAAAGGTAAAGGTAAAGGTTCCCTTGCTCGAAAGCCAGTCGAATCCGACTCTAGGGTTGCGGTGCTCATCTCCGTTTCAAAGCCAAAGAGCCAGCGTTGTCCGAAGACGTTTCCGTGGTCATGTGGCCGGCATGACTAAACACCGAGGCGCACAGAACGCTGTTACCTTCCCACTGAAGTGGTCCCTATTTATCTACTTGCAATTTCTTGCTTTCGAACTGCTAGGTTGGCAGGAGCTGGAACTAGAGATGGGAGCTCACCCCATCATGCGGCACCCAGGTCTTGAACTGCTGAACTACTGACCTTCCACAGCCTGCAGTTCAGCGTCATAACCACTTGAGCCACCGCAGCTCCTTCTTAGCTCCATTCCAATCTTAGCTGTGTTTATTGCTCAGTTACTTACACATCATGACTCTAATTAGCTCTTCCTGGCAACTGTATGTAATATTTGAGGAAATCTGTTTCTATATGTTTGAAGAAATGAGCACCTACACATGCAGAGTCCCTGTGTTCTCGCATGTACCCAGGGTTGAGCTTGGTTGGTCTTGGGGGTGTCGCTGGACTCAGGCTTCCTCCTCACATCTGTTTGTTAGCTCTTGCATTTGGGTGCTAATCTGCTGCCATTCATTGCTCTTGGTGTCTTGATCCAATCTCAGCTTCACTCATGCATCTTAACTCTGACTGGTCCTTCCTGATGCTTCCACCCTCCCTCAATCTTCCTGTATGTAAGGCTTGAGGAAATTTTGTTTCAATTTGTCTGAGGAAGTATGCTTGCACACGAAAGCTCACACCTTGAATAAAACTTTGTTGGTCTTAAAGGTGCCATTGGACTCAAACATTTGTTCTGCTGCTTCAGGCCAACACAGCTACCCACCTGAATCTATTCCTCCTTTACTCTCTGATGCTATCCCTTTGATGTGCAGATTGCTACTCTTAGCAAAACTTCCTTCCTTCCTTCCAGTCTAACACCTTCTCTCCACACTATGCCAGTCTTCTCCATCTTGGCAGCGTGAGGGCAGAACATGCCTCCTGTATCTCCATCCATCTCAGTTAGACTAGATTAGAAGCTTATCACTACTCTATCTATATATCTAATTGCGAAGTTGCCCCCGGAGTGCGGATCGCTAAATCAGCGCTCCGGGGGCAGCTGGGGGGCCGGGGGAGGTTTGTGCACTCTTGGGGCAGTCCCCAGGGGTGCACAAAAATCTAAAAACTTTTTTAAAAAATCGGGGGGATGTTTAAATCCCCCCGAAAGTGAAAGAGCGTTCGTGCGCATGCGCACGAACCCTCGTAGCTGGCCGCGCCGCCGCGGAGGGGGGGTAAGAGACCAGCTTTGGAGCGGGGGGTGGGGGTGGGGAGCAGCGAGGGGTGAGCGGCAAGCCGCTCGACCCTCGAAAAAAACGGTGGAGGGGGCGAGCGGGGAGGGTCGGGGCCACCACCCTCCCCCTGAGGGAAAATGTCCCCGAGGTTGGTTCAAGAGGTCCCGGCCGAAGCCTGAGGGAGGGGGCCGAACCCTCTCTGCGGCAGAATAAGGCGTCCTCCCTCCACCAGAAGCCCCGAGCCCGGCCGCAGCTTCTCCCTCCTCACCTCCCCACAGTGTCGCCTTGCAGAATCCACCCCATTCCCCCCGCCTTGCCTCTGGATTGGAAATAATCTCTCCCCCCCCTTGCCATTTAATTGCTTTCGGGGGCGTCCTGCTGCCCCGCCTTCATCGTCCCTTTCTTGCCTCAGGGTGTGGGTGCGCTTCGGGGCGCGGGGGGGAAACAGCGGAGACTTACTCACCTACTCCTGCTGCTTCCTCCCCCCCCCGCGAGTATCGCGGGTCCACCCCTTGTCCTATCTAAAGTGGAGTTTGATATAATAAAGGACTCATATTAGTTTTACAAAGATAAAGAGGTTCCGTTCGTGTGTAACTTTCTTTCTAGATAGCAGACACGCCAACCTGAAGAGCTCTGCTACGCTTATGTGCCTTGAGCCCTCTGCTAACTAGATTGTCTGTGTACAACACTACCCACTACATCACACTGGTTCTCACTCCATATAATAACTGGGAGACTCTTCAGTGGGAGGACTGGCTTCCAGTGGAGTACCAAGTGAGGTTCAAGGTTTTGGTATTGACCTTTAAGGCCTCGAGTGGTCAGGGACCCACATATCTCCAAGCGTGCCTCCTCCAGTATGTCCCCTGAAGAGCCTTATGCATTGCAGAAAACAATCTACTCGTGATCCCCAGCTCAAAAGAAGTCCGACTGTCCTCGACCAGAGCCAGGGCTTTTTCTGCCCTGGCTCCTATCTGGTGGAACTCTCCGCTGAACATGCAGTTCCACAGGGCTGTTAGAGAATGAACTGGATATTTGCTTTATGAACTATATTTATTGCTACACACAATGGACTGTGCACACACACACACACAGGCTCAGAGAACTGTACATTTTAAGTCACCTGTTGTGATGTAACACATAGAAGGTGCCTGCACAAGCCTTACACGTGTAAATAAGGCTTTAGCTACACAGTTACCAGCCTGGTGAAGAAGCACACACCTCCATTATTGTGAGCAGTAAGAAACAACTTGAGCAGAGACAGCCCCCATTGCAGAAATAGTTGTAGTCACGTACGACACATCACTGCTTTGTTCCTGCATTGGTATTTCCTGCCAAATGGACATTTGGTTCACAATGAGAATGGCCAGCTTCAACAACACTACAATGGAGCATCCTGACGCCAAGGTTTTCACACCTGCCCAGATGCCCTTCTTTGAGTAAGGTTTTAGATTACAATATTGGCAACTCCTTATAGGTAACCTCCCACTCCTATAGGCAACCAATAGGATTGTTTTGGGACGGACTAACAGGTAGGTGGGTCAAGAGGTTGGCACAGCCACAGCCCATCTCTTGAACCCCCTATAAAAGGTAAGAACCATTCACCTGGCCCTTCCTAGCTAGCAACCCCCGCAACAACCCCTGTCTGCTTTTTACTCCTCTTGAGTCCCACTTGCTATCCCCAAACCCTTGCTTCTACTTTGATCTCTTGATCTGCAGTCAAGAGACCCACACGTTCTGGCTGGTTCTGGTCGTGTGTGAATTCCCTTTTAGTTTCCATTTCTTCCCATCCATTCTTCATTGGAACAACCAACTTGCAAGACAGGTAAGTATTGCCCATCATCACCCCTACCTGCTAATGCAACTGTGCTTATTTTAATACTGTATTTCTAAGGAACTTGATTGATTGTGTGAGTGCATCAGTATGGTTTGTATGAGATTTATTCTTTAAGTAAAAGACATTTATTTTAACAACAACAGCCTCGAATCCTTCTCTGGTAACCCTTGGTGGGAACAGGGCCTTGGTATAGTTGGCAAGGACCCATTTATAAATTGCCAATTGCTGTAAATAAAGCAATTCGGCTAACAGGGCTTGCAAGACAGAGATATTCCGCCAGGCTTTTGGTCGAGGACAGCGATGGGTACCACCTTACCGGCACTCCCTCTGCCTCTTCTCCATCTCCTTGTGGGGCAGGGACAGGATTAGAATCTGATACAACAGAATGCCAGAGAACAGAAGACGCTGAATTTATAACCATTTTAACATGACGCGAAGGTCAGCAGACGAGAAAGCACAGAGCCTTCAAGATGTCTGATGCCCGCCACCACTACACCTGGCCCTGGGGGACTCACTGCCCCGATGCATAACACTGTGGAAATCTGAGGCCATCCACAATACACAGCTTCATCAGTGATGAAAATATGTTGGACTTTGAGAGTAGGCTACCTGGATCAGAGCTGCAGTGCCCAGGGCTTCCCCTCGTCCCCTTTCTCTTTGTCTCAGTTCGATGCTGAGGAGCTGCTGCTGCTGCTTCTCACAGTCAGAACTGACAGGGGGGGGGAAAGCTGAACATTCTCTCTGTGATTGAGCCAGTCAGGGCCCAGGCACATGGGAAACTTCACCAGCGTGGCCGGCTTGGCCTCTGATCACGGGCGGCTCCTTCTGCTCTACCTGAACCAAGGAATGGAGATGTTTCTTTGAGATATTCCTCTTAATGGGCTTCAGGAAAGGGTTTTGTTGGGCTTGGGTGAGCTTCCTGCTTAGCTGGGGGGTGGGGGTGGGACAGAAAAGTCTGTGACCGATTCTGCAAAAGCAGGTGTTCTGCCCTTGGTCTGCCGCCCCCCCCCCCCCGTTGTATTTATTTACTTAATTTAAATTTATACCCTGCCCTCCCTGCTGAAGCAGGCTCAGGGCGGCTTACAAAAGATAACATAAGAAAAGTTACGACACAGGTAAAACCATCTAAAAACAATTCCAAACATAAAGTACCAGCTGGCTGTAAACCAATGCATTAGGGATGGCGACAAGGGTCATTTTATTCATCCGTTCTTTATCATGTATATATGACTGGCACAGGCTGTAATGGTGTAGTCGGGTGCCTCTTTAATGATGATGATGTTTGGTGGTGATCCTATTTTGGGATCAGGAAGACGCGGGGGAAATCGGTGGTGGTGGGAGATGCAGGTCAAAACACGGCCACGCAACAAATGGCGGGGAAACTGAACAGTACAACTGGGGGGAAACAGCAGACCGAGGGTAGAACAACTGCTTTTGCGGAATCGGTCTGTGTGTGAGAATAAAACACTGTTTTGATGCTGGACGGGACAGAGAGAGAGGCCGAGAGCCACCGCTGTGAGTTATCTGGTGTGTGTGTGTGTGTGTGTGTGTGTGTGTGTGTGCAGGAGCTGTCTCTCTCTCTCTCTCCTTCTGGGGTCTGACGTAGGGTAGTGGAGCTGCTGCCCTTGTGAGCGCCTCTTCGCCTCTATCTGTGCTGCACAGGGTAGTCAGCCTCCAAGGGGGCTTGGAGATTCCCCACTGTTACAACTGATTCCCAGATAGTAGAGGATCAGCTCCCCTGGATAAAAATGGCTACTTCGTAGGGTGGTCCTTTCCCTCCCCAAAGCCCACTCTCCTCAGGCTGCACCCCCAAAAATCTCTAGGCATTTCCCAACTCAGAGCTGGTCACTCTAGCCTGCACTTTTATATTTGCAACTCAATTAATAAACGTCTCCAGTGCAGCCTCTGCTCCAAAGGGAACACACCTGGGGAAGCAACGCTGCTCCTGTGACTTCTCACCATTCAGAGGAGGGTGGGACATGCGTAACACTGCACAATGCAGCCACGCACACGTGAACCAGGCCTTGGGAAATGTTTATTCCTGTGGGAAGATGCTGCAGCAAAAAGTCACTACATGCTCCCTGCTCACCTCCTGTTCTTCCACCGCCAGAAGCTGCGGTGTAATCTACATAATCAAAGGCTGCAGTGGTGCAACCTGCACAAATTTCAATGTGATTCTGTGTGACTCCTATGCAATGTTCCCTCTAAGCTGAGTTAGTGTGAGCTAGCTCACACTAACTCAGCTTAGAGGGAACACTGCTCCTATGTAGGTGCCAATTAAAGGAGTGATGCCGATAATGTCAGTGCTTGACTATTTCTGCTCACGGCACTATTAACTTAACAGATACCATAGGGGCTAAGACCATCTTTGAACATCTGGGACATCATGATATGATGGCAATGGTAGAACACCCTTATTTCTCCTACCAGGGCAGGGGGAGAACACCTGGGCATCAGCAGTGGGGAGGGAATGAAATCATCCTGCACTTCTTGTAATGTACCTATATAAACAAAGTTTCCCAAAACAGAGGATCACATAAAGTGAGAGACAGAAACGAAACTGTGAGTTTTGGACGGCTGTAGGCCCAGGTATGTCTGTTAAAGCTGCCAGCTCCAGCTTGGGAAATACCTAGAGGTTTTGGGGGTGGAGCCTGAGGGGGGGGAGGGACCTCAGTGGGGGTGTCATGCCAGAGAGTCCACCTTCCAAAGTGGCCATTTTCTCCAGGGGAAGTGATCTCTGTCGCCTGAAGATCAGCTGTAATAGTGAGAGTCGATCTCCAGCCACCACCCCCTGGAGGTTGGCAACCCTAATTGCTACAAACATATACCAATTTACTAGCCATGGCAAAGAACCCTGAGAACTGAAATCAGTGAAAGCGCTGAAAAATTTGCATTAGTAGCCCATCTCTAAAAAACAAACTTTGAAGTTTTCAGGGTTCCCCAGGGCAAGAGAACAGTTATTAAACCGGTTTAAGTCTGGAATGCAGATATGATCAAACTGATGTAGGGAGATAAAGTCTGTCTAGGAGCCAGTTCAGGGGCAGTGCTGAGAGGCAGGAAGGAGGGAATCAGGCAGTAGGGTTGCCAGACCCCCAGGTGCTGATCAGCTGTGTTGTACACACATTTTATGAACCACTTTATACTCTGCCACTGACTAACAGGTTTGACTTGGTGGGTGCACTTAGCACTTCCATGGTGCATATGTTAAGTGCCTTTGATGATTCTAATCACAGTAACTGAAATCAATCATGAACATATATTCAGATATTCACTTTGGTTCATTGCTTAAATGATGCATTCTGGGTAAAATACTAAATAGCTGACAGGCAATCATAATGCAGTGACCTTGCTTGTTCTAGCCAATCGTAACTGCGCATGTCCCTGATGTTAGTTTGCTTGCGTTAGATGAAGAACATACTACATGAGGTACCTATCACTGTTATATTAAGATACTTTTTGTTAACTTCACAGCCTGAAAAGAAGGCCTGTTGTTTAGATGTAGGAGGTATATTTTTGCCTGAGAAAATCCAGCCTACAGGTTTGAGCCCAATCAGAATGGTGTGACGGATATATGACAAAGTTTGATGGAACCAATAATTGTGATTTATTTCTAGCTGTCATAGGGGGTATAAAACCCTATGTTTCCCATTGTAACCTTAGGGAGAGCTGTGGGATCCAAAACCTTATTGGATCTGCACCTCACTCCTTTGTTGATCAATAAAGTACAAGATCTGATTCTCCTCTAGAAGACTGCCGTGTGCTTTCTCAGATTGGGCTGGGGGAGCACAACCTTTGACGGAGTTTCTGTCTTACAGCTGGCCGGCAGCAGGACTCACCGGTAGAAAGAAGAAGGCCTAGGCCACAATGCCTGTGTCGCATAGGGAATGATGTCACCACACCAATGACTTCCAGGTGACAGTCTGGTATTTGGGCAAAAACTCTATGCTAGAAGCTGGTTTTACTATAGAGTTTATGTCCAAATACCAGAGCACCACCTGGAAGTTGCTGGCATGATGATGTCACTTTCTGTGTGACATGGACTGGGCCTTTCTCTTTCTCCTAGTAAGCTCCCCCCCTCCAATCCCCATCCTGGCAACCCTATCAAGCGGTGTAAGAACAAGAGCGGCACACCACATTCAGTGACCAGAGCAGGTATGGGGAAGTGGAAGATTGATGCAGTTCAGAAGGGAAGAGAAATCCAGACATTACAGAAATGTTGGGAAAAGGGTTTTCAGGACTGACTCAAAGTTAGAAGGCAGTTTATGGAGCCATCCATATCAAAAGTGCGTCAAAAACAGCTGCTGCATCTTATTTGATCTTAACTTATAATTCAAGAGTGGCTCAGGTATTTCAAAACAGGGGAGTTATGAGCACCAAAAGTTATGAATTGAAAAGTTCTATGCACCACAAAGATTTCAACACTCTGGAAATTAGGTCTGTAATCCATGTTAAAGTGAGGGGTTGAATTAAAGACTGTTTAAAACAAATATTAAACCAAGCACCAGGTAGCTCATTTTCAGAGAATAAGAGAATTTTACTGTGATCTAATGGGAAACGATGTGTTACACACAAGCGTGTACAACCCACTTTCCCCACTAAAAAAACATGCATTTGGGGAAGGCCGGCAGATTTTTCACCTTGGGGAGGAGGGAGTTGAACCTCCTCTCTGGCCAGCAGTTTTCCACTGCAAATGATACCAAACTTACTTCCCATTCCTGCAGAATTCGAGAAGCTTGTCTGGAAGACCAACTGGGTCTCTTTTGCATGACCTCATTTCCCCCTCAGCCAAGCCCCCGTAACAGAGATGAGCTAGGTGGGAGGAAAAGGTTCCAGCTAGCTAATGCATGTGATTGGGGCAAATTTGTATTTAAAGAGACCTACTTGCTGCCATGACAGTTATTTAAAACCCTGAGAAATCTGAGTGCTCTTGTATCCATTTGCCACGAGCATGTTGATCCAATGCTTTATTTTGGAGTTTAAATTTCAAGCTGGTCTCGGTGTAAAAACTTTGGATGGGATGCGATACCTGAAAAATGCACAGTTAACTCTGAATGCTCTGGATCAAGGGTGTGTGTCTGGGGAGGTGATGTCCAAATGGCAATTTCCTGTGTTTTAAGTTTGTCACAGTCAAGAGCAAGGGTATGCACTCATAGAAGGCTCTTATTCTAGATCTGTTCCCTGTAAGGAGATACTGAACGCTCTCCCTCCCTCAATGTGCTACTCACAGAGATCAGAAGTGGTACAGCTAAATCCTAAAGTGAAAGCCACCCCAAGGAAGGAGGAACCCCCCCCCCCACCGCTGCTTGTAAATTTTGGTTACTAGGATTCTCTGTTATGTAGGATGGCAAAAACACCTGTCTGTCAATAGTGCCTTCTGCCAGGTAGCCATGTGTGTGTGTGTGACCATAAAAATAAAAATAGACACCAGCTTGGCCTATCAGTGGCATCTTCTGACAGTCATTTTTCCCCCTGTCAATGTTGCACTTCCTATCAGAAACAGACCGTTGTCTGGACCCAAGGAATCACTGCCTCTGAACATATACAGAATGCCTTTGGGCTGTGTGACCTCAGTCCATCTGGCTAGATATTTAAGGTCTGACTCACAAAAGCTTATTTCTGGAATAAACATTGTTAGTCTTTAAAGTGCCACTTGATTTTTGTTTCACTATAAGAAAAAGGATGTTTCAAGGTACAGCAGAGTACCACCTTTTGAACAGGGCCAACCATGGTATCCACGAGTTATCTCCTCATTCTCCCCTTGTTTTGGGGCCTGATGAAACCTTTAGCGAATTCAGAATGCCTTTGGGCTACAGCAGTGGTCAAGTAAGGACACCATTTTTTGGAGGAAATGAGGCAAAGGATTTCAGTTGCCATTGCGGTGTAGTGCCTAGAGTGACAGATTAGGATCTGGGCAGCACAGTCTCGGTTCCCTTCTCCGCCATGGAGGCCTGCTGGGTGGCCTGCCAATAACACACCTACCTCTCAGCCTAACGTGCCTCATAGGGTTGTTATGAGGAAAAATGGAGGAAATGAGACTGATGGAAGCCACTTTGGGTCCCCATTTGGGAGAAAGGCAAAGTAGAAATGAAGTAAAATTTTAAAAAGTTGTTTCTACTGCTCAGCATGCTGTATTTTAAGTGAACACACTCAGCAGTGGTTACCTGTAAAAGCTGTATTATCTAGCAAGTGGCTGTTTTGGTTACCGTAACCAGACATTCCTCAAAGTCCATACAAGAATATCTTCCTTTGGGGGTTAAAACCTTGGAATTTATATAGTACCTGGATGGGTCAGAGCGCTTCAGAATGCATCTACTGAAGACGAAGTTTCCACAGATGGAAAATTGGCCTAAAGCTACCTTATAAGTTTAAATCTTGTCTCACTAATGAACTGACTACATCTCAGCTCTGGGCCATCACACTAGTCTTCTTTTGGGCATTCACTTACTCTATCCATTGCTTGTCTCCAGTCCAAATCCTTCCTTGGATCCAGTTCCCTACTAGTAAACCAGGGACTGGTCTGGGGTGATTCAGAAGAGGTGAGCATTGACACACCCCAAAATGGGGGTGGGGGGTGGGGGGAATCACTGCACACATAAAACTAGATGTCAAAGGAGAAGGATTCAATTTTCTAGCTCATGGGGTTGTCTTATGAAACCTATGGGAACTTTAATTCATTAATTCATGGTAGAGTTTCTCCCAGACTGACGGTTCCTCTTGACATAATTTTTACCAAAGTTCCTGTTAAAAAGACTGTTGGAGAAAAGCAACCATGACTTTAAAACCTTGTGGCTCTGGCCATCCACTTGTATGCTAAACGTGGCAAAATGCCATTTTAAAAAGCCATAAAGAAAGAGGCAGAAACTTAACCCCTGACTAGTTATATAACCGGGGTGGGGGTACCCGTTTCCTTTCCTGCAGCTCTGCGAATGCTGCGTTTCACAGGAACCCAATGCACTACACCACCACCACCACCCCGCGCATCTGGTTAGAAACATTTTTTTTTAAATGCCGCTTGCACGCTCAAAGGAAACCTGGACACCGAAGTATACGCACCCCAGACAGACACCGTTGCATCTACACGCTAGTCTACTCCTGCATCGCCATTCATACATGCCTTGCTGCTGAGGGTTCAATTTATTTAGGCCAAAGGACCAAAACGGTGGCAGCAGGTGCCTCAACACCTCCCCCCCCCCCCCCGCCCCGAAAATCTTTAAGGGGCACCCCACCTGCAAGCCCGCAGAGCATCCGCAAAAGCTGCACCGTGCCGTGCTGCGCGACTGCACCAAGAGCCCAGCCCTCCCCTGCCTCAGCACCGTCGGCGCGACTCTTCGCTCCGCCGCAACGCGCAAGGTCCTTGGGCGCCGGACGCGAACTTGGGCGACGCGCGCCCCCTGCAGGCGTCTGACCGGCCGTCGACTGAGACGGAGCAGAGGCGCCCGAGACTGTGGCGCTAATTTGGGGCTAATTGACTTCCAGCGGAACAGCTGCGCCTAATGCCTTTGGACTTCAAGACCTGGATTTGGGAGGAACTGGCGGATGACATGAAAACGGCTTTATCCCCTTGGCCGAAAGGGGTACGGGTTTTCAAATATTGGTTTTCTAGGCTTCATACATTTTTATGCATTTATTTATTTGTTGGATTTTTATCCCGCCCTCCCCTGCACGGGAAGGCACAAGGCGGATCGCAACATATAAATCAACACATACTTAAAATACATATACAATACAGCTGAATTAAACTGAATCGGCATAAGTCCGGGGAGGGGGGCACCACCCATCCTGGAGCATATGCCTGGTGGAACAACTCTTTCTTACAGGCCCTGCAAAACCGTTTGAAGTCTCGCACGCAGGGCCCACCTCTCATTAGACAGAGGGTTCCACCAAGCCAGATGGCCTTCGGGCTGGGGATCATCAACAAGTTGTTACCGGCTGAGTGGAGTGCCCCTTGGAGGACATACCAGGAGAGGTGGACGCTCAGATACTCTACAGGGGACATACCAGAGGAGACGGTCCTAAGATATGTGGGTCCCTGACTGCTTAAGGCCTTAAAAGGTCATAACCTTGAACCTGATCCAGCATTCAACTGGGAGCCAGTGCAGCTGGTGGGGCACCGGTTGTATATGTACTCTAATTGGCATCTAATCAGTGTTAGGCTTGAACCTTTGCATTCAGAGAGAAGAGATTGGATTTATACCCCACTCTTCATTACCTGAAGGAGACTCAGAGCGGTTTACAATCCCTTTCCTTTCCCCTCCCCACAACAGACACCCTGTGAGGTAGGTGGGGCTGAGAGAGCTCTTTCAAGAACTGCTCCTGAGAGAACAGCTCTGAAAGAACTTGTAACTGACCCAAGGTCACACCAGCAGGAGCATGTGGAGGAGTGGGGAATCAAACCCAGTTCTCCCAGATTAGAGTCCACACTCCTAACCACTACACCAAACTGGCTCTAGTTAAGCCTGCTGGACGGCCACTGCTGCTTAACCCTCAAGTCTCTTTGCAGGAGTGAAAAAAATTCAATGTTCACAAAGATGAAATAGTTTGGAGAATGTACAGAGTGTCTTTCCCTCCCTAGTGAACTGGGATTACAGGTTATCTTCCTGAGGCAGCGGACACAGCTCTTTCACAGTCTTGCCTTACAGGCTTCAATGGAAAATAGCACTTACAACTGCTTGTCTCCTGTGCTTCAAGAGGCAAGCATTGTAAATGTGACTGACTGGGACTCCTGAAAAAGAACCTTTTCTGCTTGTGCCTTAGGCAAAATTGTATGCTCAGCTCTAATAATAAACTTCATAAATATCAAAAATAAAATATAATAAAGAATAGCGTAATGAAATCTCTCCATCCTCCAGAGCTTCTTTCTTGTCGGGTCTATTGCTATCTAATTATGCAGAATGAACTGAGGGACTTTCAATAAACAAATACCAGTAATTCTCTCTCACTGCATGGGGCAGCGCCTTAACATGTTGCAGGAACAAATAGTTCCAAGGCAGCATCAGGGCAAGTTGCGGGGCAGCTGCTGCTCCATGCCTCAGGAAATGTGTTGAAGCACTGCTATAGCCCAGTGGCCTTTCTCCGCCTAGGATCCACTGAACTGCAAACCACATGACATCATCAGAGGTACAAAAGTAGATGGAATTGCCAGCTCTGGGTTAGGAAACACCTGGAGGTTTTGGGGGTGGAGCCCTGGGAGAGCAGAGCTTGGGGAGGGGAGGGACCTCAGCAGGGTGCAATGCCAGACCCCACCCACCGAAGCAGCCATTTTCTCCAGGGGAACTGATCTGGGTCATCTACAGATCAACTGTAACCGCAGATCTCCAGGTGCCACCTGGGGGTTAGCAACCCTATACATAGAAAGAGGACCCAGAGTTATGACCTCACCGGTGGGAAGGCCAGGATCATGGGAAGCAGACCCCGAAACAAAAACCAGAAACACAAAATACAAGCTGAACACCAGGATGCGGACCGTATCAAGGAGCAAGCCAAAGCCTGAGGGGCCTGGAGGAATCTTTTCCACCAAGTGATTCTGTCTCACTGTTCTACGGCTCCTCTCAGCATGTGCGCAAACAGAAGCACGAACCATGGTGCCCCTGCTCTCCACGCATGCACATGGACAGCAAGTCCTTCCAAAAGACAGACCCCTCACTGGTTCAAGAGTTTGTGACCCAGTAGTTGGGGTTCATCTGAAGAGCAGCCCTCTGGATTAACAGGGCACTTGGGTGCACTGGATGGATTCATACATTGATTCCTATATTGCAATAATTGATTGTGCAGATCACAGAGCCAAGTGAGGAAAGAACAAGTGCTCGTAGGCAAGGAAAAATTAAAACCCCCGAGAAGGTCGTGGCATTTAGCCACACTCAGATCTGGCCCAGATGCTGAGGAACAAATAGAAAAGGGCTGCTGTTGTCCCTGTGCCCTGCCAGTATCCCTCCTTTAGTCATCTGGATCTCAGTCAAGTCCAAGCAATCCTTCGGTGTGTCTTCATCTTATGGCCCTGAAGAAGTCTTAAAAGTTATCAGGGGAACAATATTAGTTACACAGCTGCCTTCTTGTAGGGGAGTGTAAGTGATCTTAGTTCAGAGCATAATTACCAAAATGTGTTCTTGTTTAGTGATAGCAGGCAGCAATGTCAGATACCAGCAGCAGGCCATAGGAGGACCTAGCCCACTTGCACGTAACAATGGCGGCTTGACCACTGCAGGTCCCATTTGCTTCTCTATCATCTGCATCTGGAAAGACAACAGAGGCTCTAGCCGGATCCCACCGGTGGCTGCAGCACATTTTCCTCCCTCACGCTCAAACCCCAATACCAATTAGTTAGCATATTTCAAATGATCAGTGTAGCACACGCTTCCCTTGTTAATCCTTTCAATAAGTCTACAAGGGAAGTTTCAACCATATGGGGCTGCTAATAAGATAAATGGGTTTGCCTAAAGCCACTGAGTGAATGTGGCAAAAGGGAGATTCGGATTGGAAGCCTCCTGGCTTGCGTGCCAAGAGGCCAGAACTAAATGGTTTTCCTTTTATCTGTGTCGATACTCATTGTCTTGTGCAAGGTGGTAGAAAGTGGTAGGAGAGAGAACGGTAGGCAGCGGTGAATGTGTGTGTGTGTAACCTAAGCCTTCCATACTCCCAGCCATTTCTGCTAACTGTAAAGAGCATCGTTCTGGCCAATACATCACATTTCTGTACAGATTATAATGGAGAGAGATTTAAGTCAAAACAAACTTAGGTCCAAAGCCTCAGGGGGTGACCTTAGGCCAGTCACGGTCCGACAGGATTGTCATAAGGATAGAATGGGGAGCAGAGAGGAGACAAATGTTACCTACCCTGAGCTCCTTGAAGGAACAGAGGAACAAAAATAAAAATTATACACTCACTGTGGGAAGAAGGAAGGCTGACCCGTGCAACCGCGCTTGTGTAAATATACTCAGTGCAAATTAAGTAGCTGAGGTGGAAGGCTTCCCCCTCCTCTTTCTACTATTGACAAATAACAATAAAATGAATAAATGGAGCTACAGAAATGAAAATTACATCTGCAGAATGTTCACAGCAACCATCAAAGCACAGTGTAGGTACTCTTTAACGTACAGATGTAAATTAATTCCCCCTATTCTTCCTGGCGTTACCATCTTCATAAAACATAATAGATTTCTAATTATACTTTGGAGTAAAAGGCAAACTTCAAGAACAATTTACAATAGGAAAAATGGCATACTACAGGGAACAATAACCTAACCCCCAGATTAAATGCAAGCAGGGCAGTGGCATGATTCAAAAGTAACTGTTTATTAAACCTCATGGAGGAGGTTTTTGCAATTTAAACACTTTTTCTCTATTAAGCAACTGGCATAATCTGCACAGAGGGAACCTCAGAGAGCCTTATTATCTTTTATGTAAGCTAAAAACAGACAATCAAGAATGGGCTGGCGAAACAAACAAAAAAACACCCACTAGAGTGAATAGTTCTCTTCAAGCATTGCATCAAAGGTAATTCTAAAACCACCCATATTTTTGGGTCACATAACTTGAATCTGGTAGCTGCGTTGGCTCAAGTGGTTAAGACGGTGAACTGCAGGCTGGAAGGTCGAGACCCAAGTGCTGCATGACAGAGTGAGCTCCCATCTCTGGTTGCAGCTCCTGCCAACCTAGCAGTTTGAAAGCAAAAAATTCCAAGTAGATAAACAGGTACCACTTTGGTGAGAAGGTAACAGCGTTCCATGCGCCTTGGCGTTTAGTCAGCTGGCCAAATGACCACGGAAACATCTTCGGACAGCGCTGGCTCTTCAGCTTGGAAATGGAGATGAGCACCGCAGCCCTAGAGTCAGATTCGACTGGCTTTCGAGCAAGCGAAACCTTTACCTTCACAAACTTGAATCCGACATTAATTGTATACAAAAATACTTCGTGGCTCTCTTCATCAAGTTTTTTTCTTAAAGCCTTGTTTATTCAAATCAGGATCTAGATTTGTAGAACTTAAAATGCTGATAACAAATTTTCTGCTTTGAGGAAGGGCACGCAACCTGTATTACAACTGTGGCTAAAAACTGTTCATGAAGAATTCTGCAGTTAGTGTAAGTAATATTTGCTTTTGCCATGAGCTCAGTGGCCTATCACATGACACTCTCAACATCAGCACCACCATCTACACTATGGGGATAATACTGACATACCTGGCAGATCTGTTGTAAGGACTGCAAGCTAAAGTGTGCATATGAAGAGCTCTGAGCATGTTCTATATTTTGGTTGCTTTCACCCATATGCAGAATGTATTTCTTGCAAAGCAAAATGAAGATGACTCAGGGATCAAGGACATGGCTTTAGTCCAGCTGATATTTTATTTTGTTACACTTATATTCCGCCCTCCCCACATTGTAGGCTCAGACATGCTGGTTGCTTCTAATTGTAAGTGGTAATTATATTGGTATGTCTGGCCCCTTAAGAGGTTAAGCGTAGAGCTGTCCAAAATGTTCGCTTTTTTTTTCTGGCAACGTACAGGCAGACACCGCAGCACCCTCTGCACTTTTACAGGAATGTAAGAAAGGACAGAAACTTGTTGCTTGTGTATCAACATCATTCGGATGAAATTAGTCTACATGAAGGAGTCCAGGATAAAGTTGATACTGGAGCCACCCTGGTTTCCGCCAGACAGATTTCTTAATCAACCACCGTCACGGATGACAGTGGTTTCCCTCGAATTCTGTACTCATTCCGCGATTTTGCTACTCACAGTAAGATCCTATGATGAATTCGTACATAAAACTTGACACAGCTGGTACAGGCCTGGAAAGTCTCAGGAACAAATCCCTGCTCACCATATCAAATTCAGGGAAGGGTAACCTTTTGAGGACTTTTTCAGTACATCTGTACTTCCACGGCTCACAGTATTAACACCAACCTCCTCAGGATTCTGTTAGTAACATAAATTTAGGAACCCAAAATAATCATCTGAATAGAAAGCAGGTTTTGAAATCTATCTATATATCATATGGAAAATCAGAAATAAATCTGAAAATCTGTCCAAGTCTGCAAAAAAAAGGGGCCTCCTTTTTAGATAATTTACACAGATAGCGCACGAATTATAATCTCAGAAGAGACATTTCCCTCTGGGGAGAAGAAACAAAGCATGCTTCTAAAATGGTGCCCACAGGCTGGGATTGGGGGGGGGGGGGGTGAGAGAGAAGAGAATGTCTATTTTATATAATTTGAACTGCCAAAAGACAGTTGCCCAAGAAATATTTCAGGCTCCAACAGTGAGGCCACTGTTTTGAAGTATACACATACAACTGCATCAAACCTCACTGTACATTTTAATGGTTTCCTTTTGCAAGCCTGATTTTGTTACAGCAAACAGCTCTATCTTGTGGCGGAAAGGTTATACTAACAAAAACATTTCCATGTTTAATATGCTGTCATTTCCATCATTCCCATGTTCTATGAACAAATATTATCAACTCTTTTCACAAGTTAGAATATAATTGCAAAGGTACTTTTGGAGGGTGTACAAAACGTGTCACTGGAAGAAAATGACTGCAAAGGTGTCGCCTGAACTGGAAACGTGAAAATGGTTAAGTATTGCAAGAGCTGCTATAAAGAGACCAATGGTTCTGCATTTTCAGTGACACTAGTATAAGACAGAACAAAGTTTGAATCCAGTGGCACCTTTAAGACCGACAAAGTTTAATTCTGGGTATAAGCTTTCGTGTGCATGCACACTTCCTCAGTACAAAATGTAGCTATGACAAGCCTTTATCTTTTATCCCTATATGCTTGACATCTCCAGGTGATTACAGAACACAGGGTGGTCTCATTTGTAAAGAAGATATTCATGGCCCCCGCTCTTTCCTGTTGAATGTGGGGTTTGTGACTTCTGTAGATCTAGGAAAGAGCAACTCACAACCTTTTCCCATTTGTCTTCCTCACAAATCTGCTGCCAGTTTCTTAACACCTTCCGTGTGCAGCTGCCTCCCTGGCCTTTACTAGTGTTAGTTCCTATTGCTTTTATCCTTTTCCTACTTGGTAGAAAAGCCATTTCGTCAACAGCAAGTCTATTGCCAACTGATTAGTAGGCGTTTTGCTTGGTGACTGATCCACAGGTTGAATACAACGGAAAAAAACCCATTTTATTATAATATAAATACAACATATATGTAACAATTCAAACTTCAAAATCTAGCGCTTTTTCCAGGTAAACTTTCTGCGGGCTCCCTCTTGTCCAGGCTTCTTTCGTTCTCTCACCCGTGGATCCACCGTCAGGAGACCAGCTGCAGGGGGAAAGAGGGTAACTTTATGCAGTTCAGATACAGCACTTTTGTCTGACACTTAAAATGAGAGGTGAACTTCGGGCATGAGAAGGGAAATGTTTCAAACTGAACTCCACTGTAGTTTGAGGAAATAAAGACTGGAAGGATTTTAACATTTCACATATTTTCAGTAGAAAACCTGGGAGGCCCCCCTAACAGGGCTCTATTTTACAAAATTCATTAGCATGCAGACTAACTGGAGTCCAAGATTCTTGATGCAGCCAGTTTGTTCATAAGCCTAAATCCTCAGTATTTATCTCTTCTCTATAGGATAATGTTCTAGAGTTTAGCTTGGGGCTAGACTACTGAAGGAATCAACCCTTGCCTACAAAGGTACAAACGGCGACTTGGGGACAACCCAAATTGCATACAAATAGTTTGGACATAAGGTACAGGTTACATTTCCCTATGATTTCCAGCAGAGCTGGAAAGGTGCAGAAGAGGGGAACCAAGATGATTAGGGGATTGGAGCATCTGTGAGGAAAGGCTGAAGAATCTGGGACTTTTCAGTTTAGAAAAGAGATGACTAAGGGGTGCATGGGGGGGGGGATATGATAGAGGTTTATAAAATTACTAGGAATAACGTCCGTTGCGGAAATAAATACAACGAACTGTAGAAAGAGGTTCTGGGAGAGTGCCCCGGCCTTGGGCACTCAGCGTCAATTTGCTGTGGTGACCTCAGCAAGGTATAATGACACAGAGTCCACCATTTTCCCCAGAGGAACTGATCTCTGCTACCTGAAGAGCAGTTGTAATTTTGAGTGATCTCCAGCCCTCCCCTGGTATGGAGGATGGAGTCTATGGCATTGTACTTGTCTGAGGCTCCACCCCTCCTCAAACCTCACCCTCTCCAGGCTCTACCGCTCAAATCTCTAAGAATTTCCCAACCTGGAGTTGGCAAACCTATCTCCCTCTTAGCCAATCATCGACCTACCTTTATTTGCCCCTTTGACTTCAGCTTTCCATCTCCCCTCCCCCCACCTGCAGCCTCTACTGTGCTCTGAAGCCTTGACTGCTGTCATGGGGGGGGGGGGGGCGAGCCGGCGGGGTATGGACACAGAGTCCACCATTTTCTCCAGGGGAACTGATCTCTTCCATCTGGAGAGCAGTCATAATTCTGAGTGCCTTCCAGCCCTCACCTGGAGATTGGCAAGAATGGTTCCCCAGGAAAAGTACAGTTTTTCTCTGCAATGGGGATGGGGACCAAAGCAGCTTACATCATTCTCCTTTCCCCCTTTTGGCGTGTACAACAACCCTTTGAGGTAGGTTAGGCTGAAAGTCTGTGACTGGTCCAAAATCACCCACTCAGCTTCCACGGCAAGAACCTGGGTCTGGCAGACCTTGCTCTGAAGTGCTAACTGCTACACCACACTGGCTGTGGTATTGCCTGGTATCACAACTGAACTCCAGAGAAACAGATCTTTCTCTCCCCCTGGAGAAAATGACTGCTTTGGAGAATGGGCTCTATGGCATTCTGTTCAGCTGAGGCCGCTCCCTTCCCTAAACTCTGACTTCCGTAGACTACCATAAAATCTTCAGGAATTTCCCAACCTGGAACTGGCAACCATAGTCAGAACTGGCCCCAAGGAGTCTTCTCCCAAAGGCCAAAATAGGCATAGAAAGGGTCTCCTTCCCCACTGCCTTTTACTGAAAGAACCAAGCTTAGTTGCCTAGCAACAGGAACTGAGGGGAAAGTAAGGTTGCCAGCTCTGAGTAGGGAAATACCTGGAGATTTGGGGGGCAGATCCTGTGGAGGGCAGTGTTTGGGGAGGGAAAGGACCCAGCAGGGTATAAGGCAAGTCCGTAGCTAAGATTTTTGACTTTGGGGTGTATTTAAATAAGTCAGGGGGCACCCACGCACACCCACCCAGGCTGTGTCAGGAGCAACGAGAGAGTAAAAGTTTTTTTTAAAGCAGAGAGAGAGAGAGAGAGACAGACAGACAGACAAGAGGCAAGGCAGGGCGACGGTGCGGGACGGCTGTGGTGTGCACAATAAAATAAAATAAAATAAACCAGCTGGATGGGAAGTCAGGAGGCCTGGGCAGTAAGTCAGGGGGCTTGGCCCCGAGATGTCCCACTGTAACTATGGACCTGGTATAAGGTCATAAGGTCTACCCTCCAAAGCAGCCATTTTCTCCAGGGAAACTGATCTCTGTTATCTGGAGATCAATTGTAACAGTGGGAGATCTCCAGGTCCTGCCTGGAGATTGGCAACCCTAAGGGAAAGTCAGCTGCACAGCAGGGGGTTGAAGAGAATGTTTGACAGGAGGCATCACTGCAAGAAGGCCTCGACCTCTATGCCCTGTTGCTGGACCTCCAGAGGAACTGGGTGGCCACTGTGTGAGACAAAATGCTGGACTAGATGGGCCTTCTACTGGCTTAGTGTTTGCCAGAGCATCTTTCTTCCAACTTGCCCAATGTATTACTCATATCAACCACAACCTAACATTTCTACAGTTTTAAAATAATCCTCCCCCCATCCATATTTTAGCATGTATATACTGAATGCCATTGGCTCAAGGGTGCAATAACTACAATCAGATTCCATTTCCTATTTGCATTCATACCTTGCCTCATGCACTCCACTTCGTCTTCTGTAACAAAACTACATAATGCTCTTGCAGTCGCTAAGCGGATTGCGCCAGCTTGTGCTGATCTCCCACTCTCGGAGACAGAGCAGACCATGTCGTGTTTCCCCAGCCGATCAACAAACTGAAATGGGAACATCAGCTGCTCTCTGAAAAGCATTATTTATATGTAAATAAAAAACACATTAACACCACTATCAACTCTCATTTATTCCAGCTGTAATAATAAGCAATGCAAGAATAAACCACAGATTGGATCCTGCCTAATTTTTTTTACATGTGCAAGGGGGATTTTTACTAAATCCTCCATCCCTTGGTGGATGTTCAAGCTATTTGTGGGGTCCCCCATTCCTTAGTGGCAGCATTGCGGGGACATCTGGGGCTGCAGCCAAAGGCAGGGAAACTGCCCTTCTGTGGATGGAAGGAAATTTTAGATGGGATCCAAGGGTCCAGAAATATAATCTTTCTGAAAAGCCAACCCATCCTTGAGGAATAAAAATATTCTATATTTTTTTCTTATCAAGCACAGGATTTGTCACAGGAAAATTAAAAATCAGGAACTGTTTCACATAGCCTGGCTTAGCCCCTATGAAGTATAAGCAAATATGTAGAAGCGTTGTATGGTGAAGGGGGGCTTGAGCAGCTCTAGTTTAGGCTCCATTAGGAGTGGAGAAAGCTTTGGGCTGAGAAAAATGATTAAGGAGATAAAGCACTCATGCCAATGTCATGTGGTCAATCCAAACTTTAAAAAAAGTGAACGGACCACTCTGGAGCTAAAATAGACATGCTACGAGGTCACAGACCTCTTTAAATGCCTGGAATAGCGACAACAAGGGAGACCATTACTAAAAATGTAAGAACAATTAATATGATACATAGACCACTAAAACATTTTCTAAGATAGGCTCATTTCCGAGGACAGAAATGACCAAAGTGATTCTCCTGAAAAATAAGCAGATCATAGTACAGGCCTCCACAAATGGTTTAGTGTAATTTGCATAGTCGTCTCACACGAGCTCTTTACAGTTATTTGCAGAACAATCCACTTCAAACACTGATATGAAAGGATTAGCACACATTCGCTTACTGGTTGCTTTCAAAGCGTTCTAGGAGTCAGACCCATGTGAGGTCCTTAAAGAAGTTGTTTGAGAAGTTGAAAACCCTTCCACAATCGAGTGCAAAGAGTCCCACATATGGGAGAAAAGGAGTGTGTGGTCTATTCAGAAGTACTCCATTTCTGTCAGTCTACTAGTTTGTGCGAGAATTTTGGCTCATGCCTCAAGGTCTTGACTCTACATTGCAGGCAAAAGCTGTTCAGTCTTATAGTTTTGGCAGAGGATATGCTGGGGAAAGACCTCCACAGGGGTCACCCAGGGTAGGCAGGGAAATTGCACTTGCTAAGCAATCCAATATACTAAAAACCAACAACCAAAACCAGCCACAGAGAGCAATAAAGTAATCAGAACAGATTCAAGCACAGTTAAACAAAGGGAAAGATATGATGCAAAAATATATGATCCATTTGGTTCCTTTGAAGGACACAAAACTCTAAGCCTCAACACCACAAGATGTAAAGGACTTGAGGCTCAGGAGTACAAAAACAAGTTAGCAGAGAGTGTGCATCGTTCCACTGACTATCAGCATATGAAGAACAGGGAAAAGTGAAAATCTGGCTCTGAATGTGTGATTACATTTTAGAAGCTTAAGAGCATTAGCAATGAGGACAGCTCCCCTGCCTCCAAAACCCCCCCAAAAAACCAGGATCCGAGAGCTGAGAGTTACATTTGTCACTGCAGCTCAATTCTCAATGCTTTTGAGTTTCTGGGGGATGAAGGTACAATTGGGAGACCTCTGATTAGCAACCATGCAACCTTTTACTTTCCCCTCAGCATAGGCTTGTGAATTACCAGTAGTGTTCTCCTGCAACAGCAACATCATCATGCATTTATTTCTATGTGCTTACGTGCTCTGCCGTGTTACAGAAACGTAATGAAGGAGGCGACAAATATGCCACCTCTTCCCATCAAGCATACCGCATATGCAGAAGTGCTCACAATAGAAACAAGAAGCTCTGGGGGGCAGAATCTCATAGATCAGTGATGGCGAACCTTTTAGCGACCGAGTGCCCAAACTGTGACCCCAAACCCACTTATTTATCGCAAAGTGCCCACACGGCAATTTAACCTGAATACTGAGGTTTTACTTTAGAAAAAACAACTCCTACATTAACTTAAGATGATCCAAACATAGTAAGGAAAGCAATCCCAAATGCTTTCAGTTACTTAAAATTATTTGGCAGAGAATTTGACACTTTAATGATGGCCTGGGCCTGGCTGGGGTGATGGCAAGCGTGCCCACAGAGAGGGCTCTGAGTGCCACCTCTGGCATCCGTGCCATAGGTTCGCCACCACTGTCATAGACCCTTTGCATGCTGGGAGAGGGATGGATTCAGAAGAATTCTGTTCTACAGATGCTGCAGAACTTCCCTGGAGAGGCTGGTAGTGAGGACATAATCTATAAGGCTGTGACGTAAAGAGGCTGGAGACTGAAAACTTGGGGAGAAGAAAACACGGGGGTGGGGGGATTCAGAGTCAATTGGCCGACAAGAGGGTCCGATCCTGACCCCTATCAGTGACTGCTCCCCTAGCATGTTCAACTCTGCCCTCCACATTTTTCTGACCTTTGTGTGAACACTGAATTGTTTTGCTTCTGTTAGGGATGAATGGTGATGCATACATATCACTGCAGCTCTTGAGGGTCATGAAGCTGGGAATGAGATTAAGAAAATATCTACAGCCTTGGTGTTATCAGAAAGCCTCCTTGAATTAAAAAAAAAATGCTGAGAAACAGATAAAAACAAACTCTTCAACTTATATGCACTCACCTGTCCTGCAACACAGGGAAGAAAAACACATAATTATCTCCATTTATGGTAATTTTTCCACTTCCCCTGTCATAAAGGGTAACAGTTGCTCTGGCTGTCTTTCGACGGCCTTGAAAGAAAACACACACACACTTATTATATATTCATTTCTTTTAGCATTTCAAATTCCATATATGGCAAGCTGGGGATGGGAACATCCTAGGAAAAGTGGATCTTCTCTTCCATAGATTATTTACACCAAGACTGTCATGTAACATCCTTTCCAGGAGAGGCGGGACCAAGGCTGCAGCTACTTTTCTAAGCACATTTTCTACTTGAGGACCAATAAAGGGCAAAAACAAGCACTCTCATCATGGAACCGGATGCTGAACCTGAGGCTCAGCTGATAAGTACCAAATGTCAGTCTTCTAGCAAGTCTCTTGCCTTTGAGCAAGTCTGATTTAGGTCATGAGGAAAGAGTAGTAAGACAGAGTGTGTTCTCACAGCCACCAGCTGGGGGCTGTTACTAGTTTTAGGTATGGGAAACTGACCATTAAGTAGGGAAATCTCTAGCTGCTGGAAAACCCAATGGTAATGGCTGAAAGCCCTCCCTTCTCACATCAAAGCACAGACACTTGTAACCCTTCTACAACCTCAGCAAATCTTTCCTTCTTTTCACAAGTAGTTGTAGCTAAAACTGCTGAATAGATTTTACTAGCCAAAAAGAGATAAGTACAAAATTGGTGTATAGTCTTCGGTGGTGGAAAAAGCTCGATAATGAACAACATCTTATACAACTACCATTGCTATGAATACTCCCCCCCCCCACAGGGAAGCATGCTCTGAGAATTCAAAATGGCAGCCAACGTCTAAAACAGAGAAACTTATCAATGAACAGGTTTCCTCAGAGCTGCACGATACACAGAACTGTGCCTCAAAAGTGATCCACAAACCTGTTGAACTGGAATACTGCACTAGGTTTTAAGTCACAACTAAAAATCAGAACACAATGGCATAGTTTCTGCATCCAGATTCAGTTTTCAACCTGTAGGATTCTAGAGCAGTATGAAGAAAAAACTGAACTTTGGGACCAATTTTATAGTGAGGGACTAGGAACAACTGTTAGTGAAGAAAACATTAACACAAAATTTGTAAAAGGTCATATATGCACACGGGGAGCCATGGATAAGCAGCAACTCCAGGAAGGAGTTTTCTGCTCATGAAAGGAATCCTTCCTGGAGTGGAAAAGCATTTTTCTATGCCACTTGTATCTATATCCTTCAAAAATATATCTTTTCTTTGTCTACACTGTAAAATGCGTATTTTGTAGATTACTACTATCATAAAATGGCACATAAATTCATGGTTTTTAACATATATTCATGTGTTTTAGTCATCCGGTATGAAAATAAAACTTCTAAACATTGTGGTGGTAATCCATGATTGCTCTTAATATAAACAGCACTAAAACAGAAGTTGTTAAAATCTTAGCCATAATGAATAGATCTTATTATTGCTCCGAGTCACTGTTGTATTAAAAATTGGGTTGGCTTAAAGGTGAAATCTGAACAGATGATTTTGATCATGGCAAAGTATAATTAATATGTTAACTTAAATGTCATTTTTAAAAAACCATGTAAGAAGCAATATTTGCATTTCTGTGCAAAAGGTGGACCATAAAGGAAGCAAATAAATATACATTAGGTCCTGCAGGAGGAAAAACGATCCGAAGCAGATGTTTAATAACCAATTTCTGATTAAAACCTAAGCAGAACTACTTCTTGATCTAAATATGTTTACTCAGAAGTCAGTCCTACTGATCTGAATGGGACTTAATGTCTAGCAAGTTTCCTGAGGATTACAGCCCGAGAGTCTTGTGTGGCATCCACAACAATATTGTCAGCCGTCAAGGCATGGTTTCCGCCAGTGAGAGGCAGGGGGAGACATCGGGGCCCTTTCCGAAGAGTCTTCCGCCCTTTGACCGAGGAGTCAAGAAGCCAGGCCTGGCAGGAACCACAAGGTGGCTTGCATGCCTCGCTCAGGCCTGGGGTCAGCTTGGCCAGCACCACAGAACTGGGCCCAGCCAGGCAACTGGTATCATGCACTCAGTCAGAGTTTTCCCAGGCAGAGGCTGCTGGGGGGAAGGAGGGAAAGCTGAAGATGGGGGTGGTGGTGGTGGAAGGGGTGCAGATAAAAGTAGTTTGGCTAGTGGGTGGAAAAAAATAAAGCAGGAGATGGGGGGGAGGCTGTGGGGGCTTTCAGAAAAAGGGAAGAGGAAAAATAGTGGGGGAAGGGAAATGAGTTGCCCCCCACCAGTCCTTGTGGGTCCTCCACTATCATCAAACAGATATAACAACATCTAATAGAGTACAGTACCTAGAGCAGGTATTTGCTGTGGAACAAAATTTAGTGTCACACAACGGACAGCCAGGCCAACACTGGAGTACATTTTACTTTTTAATCCCTAAATATATCCCTTTCCACATTAAGGAAAAACAAGAAAAAAATCACCTTCTCCAGTGCTGAAGGCCACTCCTCGTTCATCATATTTCAAGGGTTCAATTACCTGTTTTTCAGATTGCACAGGTAATTGCTTGCGGAATTTCAGCACATAATCTGCTTCGATGCCATAGCATGGCAATGTCGCTAATCTTTCCAGCAGTTTAATACAGCGAAAATACTGGAGACAATAAAAATTCATTAAGGGGTGGGGGTGCAAGTGTAATTGCATTTGCCAACAACTTCTATTTTTACATGCTTGATCTTTTTGGTTCTGCTTTATTGAGAACTTTGACAGGATGACACTTCGACATTTGCATGCTGCTTTCAAAACAACATGCAGATGTATAATTTTCTATGCGAGTAAAGATACTTCACTCCTTTTTTCACCCTAGCAACAAATGAATCTGCAGTTCAAAATATAACCAACTCCTTTGTAATACAGGATTTACCACATTAGAATGAAGTTCATCTTAATTTTAAAAGAAACGTTTAGTGGCTGTCGAAATGGAATACACTTTGAAAAAACAGTAATGGGCAAGCTAGTTTCCAGTAAGCTGATATGCACATTGAAATGGAAATAATTTTATTTTACTAAACGCCACTTCTGAGGTGATTATATTTCATAATACACAGAGGAAAAGTGTGTCTATGCCGTTGGTTGTTCAGTTGGAGTTACTTTAATGTTTATGATTTCCTTTAAAAACCAAACAATCAAGCTTTTCAAAAATTCAAGAGATACTTGACTTAAAGGGCAACCTCTTGAAATAAATTATCCTTTGCTACTGTGTGCTTTTTTACTTACATCTTGAACATGTGACTAGAAAGTAAAATGCCTCACTGATAATACGTGGGCTTAGTACTAAGTCTTATTTGGATTTTTATCTCCCCCCGGGGAGGGCCTGGGCAACTGAGAATTAAAGAGGTAGCTGTGACCTTCCACAACGGGCAAACATTTCTGAGGAGATGGAAATTCACCTTGCAAGTTGGTAAAGAGAGGCCCACCCACTAAACAATGATTCAGCACCAAAGGAAAGATCAAGATGTGTAGCCGTGTTAGTCTGTCTGTAGCAGCAGAAAAAAGCAAGAGTCCAGTAGCACCTTAAAGACTTAACAAAATTTGTGGTAGGGTATGAACTTCCAAGAGTCACTGCTTACTTTTTCAGATATTGAAGAAGTGAACTGTGACTCACAAAAGCTCATACCCTGCCACAAATTTTGTTAGTCTTTAATGTGCTACTGGACTCTTTTCTACCACCAAAGGAAAAGTTAGACATGGTACATAAGCCAGAGAGCATAAACACCAGAATGTTCCTGGCTGTGTTTTCTTTAATAGATAAACTCTTATTTGGGAGAGGCAGAAGGAAAATCTTTTTTATGGAGTTCAAGTTGTTCCCTCAGAAAGACTGTCCAAGTTTCTTGTTATCTGTCATAAAACCATATAGTTGTGGGGTGAGTGACCAAAACACACCCTGTACAATGGTAAAGGAGTGGAAGAGGGGCAGTCTAAAGGAAACAACTAACACACCAGGAGTATCACCTTGGTACAGTGTAGTACAAGCAAGCCATCGGTGTTTGCTAGGCGGAAAAGTGGTCATGGTTGCTTGTGGCTGCTAAAAAGAACTGAAATGGGAGGAAAAGGGCTTCAGGGCACGAGAGCAGCAAGGTTGGTAAGATGTTAAAAACAACGGGGAACAGAGGTCACAGGCCAGTGCTCAGATGACAGAAGCCAGAAGAGGAGCCACCACAAAATGAAGTCTTTGCTGTGCTCACAGTAGCAGAGAGATTATTGGCATGAACTGGTGCAACAGCCAGGCATATATCAATGGGACAAGAAGTAATATGCTTCTTACATGGGAACAGGGGTCATTTCGTAGAAAAAGAGCTAGGGGGACTCATTAGCATAACTCATTAGCACATGCCACACCCCCTGACATCACCGGAAGTGTGTCCTCCCCACAGCCGGCGGCGACCTCCAGCGGGCACCAGCAGGGAGCTCCAGGCCCCGCCCTCCCGCACCTCACCCGGGGGGATGGCGTCCCCCCGCGTCCCCCCCCCAAATGACCCCTGCATGGGAAAAGGAAATCACTGCCACTCCCTTCCATTAAGTGAGGGGTCTTGCTCCAGTGGAAGGGGGGCTGTGGGATCCAACTCAGTGTACATATAAAACTAGTTTGCTCTTTCTCTGATGATTACAAAAGAGGATCTCTGTGGAAATGGGAAGGTTACAGGGTCCCCGTATTGTATGGGGCAGTGGTTGTGCGTCGGCAGCAGGGAGGGATTGACATTTTTAGTAAAATCTAACACTCATAACTAGATTTTATATGCAATGTATTTGATATGAATTATTATGGACAACTTGAAACTTTGGTCTCATATTAAGTGGTATAGAATTTTATTTGGAAATTGTACTGAAGATGGTTTAACAGACACACGGCCCATGTGTACTAATTACAGCAATGCATTCTAAGCACTGGTGAGTCCTTGAAATTTATAACTGCAGTTCCTTGTATATTGTGATAACTTGTTTCTTTTGAACCTATAAAGTGACACACGAAATTTATGTGACATTCAACAGGAATCAAGAGGTGTGGGTATATGTGATTTTATACACAAAGACATACATATATGGAGTACACAAATATTTTGAGAGAGGTTTACTGAAAACGTAAGTAATCCCCATCTCTGAGGAGGACACTTTTTTTCTGAATTCTTAAAGCAACCACTAGTCGCTGTTCCATTAGGTTACAGGGTTCATTAAATAAAGAAGATTAATTACTCACATCTTGATCTGACAGTTTTTCTACTAGCATTTCTTCCAATTCCTCCTTAATCAGCCATCTGCTGCCAATCAGGTTGCTGTTTAAAATATCACATATATTCTCTTTTTAACTAATCATGCAATTAGAGTTAGATTGCTAAGGACCACACACACAGTCACACTTCATTTAGAAATACACCTTTTGCTTTGAAAAGTAAAAGTTACACTTTCAAACTTACCCTCCTCAAAAACCCTACCCCCCAAAATCTAACAAAGTAGTAGATGTAACTTTACAAATTAATGGATCAACAGATAATTTTGTCTAAAATGCATTTAAGGCTCATCTTCAGCAGGTTTCTAAGACAGAAAACATATTAAATGTTTACACTCGTAATGCATTGGAATCTGCTACACAAAGTTTCAACAAAAACAAGACTACAACCTTCAAAATGAAGTCTTATGGGAGTGGAACATCATATTGAGTTCTGCTTTGATCCAAGACAGGCTAGTTGCTGGTCTGGTCTATTCTAGCATGAAGTTAGTCACATTCAAGGTAGCATAGGGTTGAATTTGCCACATTTTTAAAACTAAGATTCCAAGGCCTTTTGAAGGCAAGGCAAGCTAGTGTGCATTGCAGACCTTGTATGCACCTGACATGGAGTGGAATGATCAACACCCCCTGGAGTTGATGCTGGAGATGAGCCCCATCCCCTAGAGTTGGATTCGACTAGCCTTCGAGCAACGGAAACCTTTACCTTTACCTTAAAAAGTCTTGACTACAGTCTTTTCAATGTCTTCCAACTTTATCATCAGGATTCATGCTGCCTATCAGTCCCCTGAGCCTCTTCTCTACTCCCTCCTCTGATTTCGGATTCCCTTTGACTCTACAGTTCATTACTGTAGTAACCAAACTGTTCTCTGACAGACGCATCTTGAAACCTTTCTTCAACCAGTCTTCCTTAAAGTTCTGTCTTTGTCTCACTTCTAAATTCCTTCGGTTGTTTTCTCTTTACTATAAAGCCTATCTTTGAGGAAAAGATAAATATAGCCCAGCCCAAATTCGGATCAATTCAGTATCCATTTCCTGTCCCCTCCCCTCCATTTGCCTTGACCCAATCTTTTCCTAATTCCTTGACTTCTCTTTTCCTTTCTTAAGCCTACTTTCTCAATCTTGTGATGAAGTGACCTCTCATCACACAGATAATGTTGCACAAAGTGCACAGTTTTGGAAGACAAAATCTTAATTTCGCACTTTGCTAAATTTGCTAACCTAAAACAGCCTTCCTAGATAGGCAAAAAGCTCTATATCAAATTCTTCTAGCTGGCCTTCAACGTGCCTGCCTAGGAGGATGCCAACTGATAACACCAAGCAGCCAACAGAACAAAAGCAATTTTTACTGTACCATCAGGACCTAAAGGAATGCAATGAATTCACAGAAATTGCTAAAATACTGTGCATTCTCCATAGTCAGAACTGAGATAATTATGATGGTGTTTAAAGGAGGAACATTTATTTGAGAGCAGTTCAGAATTGAGGTAAAACATTTAGGAAAGAATGTTTGATTTCTGATAAGAACACTGGCTCTTCTCTGGTAGAAGTCATTTGGCTAGCTTACGAAAGAAGAAAGTCTTTTAAAATGTGACTTAAAAAGACTAAAAAGAGCTGCGGTGGCTCAAGTGGTTAAGACGCTGAACTGCCGGCTGTGGAAGGTCAGTAGTTCAGCAGTTCGACACCCGGGTGCCGCATGACGGAGTGAGCTCCCGTCTCTAGTTCCAGCTCCTGCCAACCTAGCAGTTCGAAAGCAAGAAATTGCAAGTAGATAAATAGGGACCACTTCGGTGGGAAGGGAACAGCATTCTGTGCGCCTTGGTGTTTAGTCATGCCAGCCAAATGACCACGGAAACGTCTTCGGACAGCGCTGGCTCTTCAGCTTTGAAACGGAGATGAGCACCGCAACCCTAGAGTCGGATTCGACTGGCTTTCAAGCAAGGGAAACCTTTACCTAAAAAGACTAGAATCTGAAATCTGGTAACTAGGATTATTTTAGTTCTCTTTATTACATCACAGAGGTTTTAGAGTTACAGAAAGGAGATCGTCTTATTGTTTAGTTTCTTTCCCTTTCTTTGGTAGCTGTTCGACAATTCTTGCTCAATTCTTTTTGTGGCCAATGACTTCAATTAAATAAATTTTTCTTTTTTTAAAATTTTGGTGCCATTGTGGTCATTCTGAAACCACATAAAAAGCCTAAATTTAGTATATTCCACACAAGGGACCAAGAAAGTTCTAAAAAATGTAAACAAGATTCTTCAAAGAGACAAAAACACATAGAATCGCTTATAGGGGCTCTTCTGCCACTGTTATCACTTACTGTTTAAGTATACAGGTAACTTTTAAAATTTCTATTTTTATCTCTTCCTATAATATTACAGAACCTCTTACACCCAGATTTTTCTAACATTGGCTTTACTTTGCAAAATCTTCACCTTCCCATGCAAATCCACTTAAAGTCTACTTCCAAATGTCCATATAGCTATCTGTTCTGTGCTGTCCATTAACTCTCCTTCCTCTTCCACCCCTGTTGCTCTGTTACTAAACCTTATTTTCTTACTTTTTTTTGGTAAGCCTATTTTTGAACAATGGGTTAGATCCCATGAACTAATCACACCCAAACTTTCCCAACTTCTCCTTTGTTTTAGCAGCTCTGTGACCTATAACCTGATGTGCATGTGTTTATGAGGGAAGCCATGTCACAGGACCCTCACAGACAAAATTGTTATGGGGTGCACAACGGTTGTACTGAGTAGCAGGAACTGGGTCAAAGTCACTGTTACTTCCTTCTACCAGCAGTTTCTGCCAGCAAAAAAAAAGCCAGGAAAAGAGGAAACCGGGGGGGGGGGGGGGATTTCACCTAATTCTTCTAGCTCAAGGCCTTTTGTTTATGAGGCTTCCACAAACCTCAGCATCAAGTTTTTATAGATCTTCACTTGATCTTAGCCAAAAGGCTGAGAAACAATATAGCAACACTGGAAAGATAAATGCCCACCTCCAGTTATTCAATGGACTGAGGACATCACAACTTTACCAGCATTTGAAAGTATGGTACACAGACAACAATTGGGCATGAACATACTTTTAGATAGTTGGAAACCTTTAACAGATGTTAATCTGTTGACTTGCCATCATTTTCGTTATTTTTTTGCTTTCCGTTTGGCATAATTAAAAATTAGTATAAAATAACAATGTTTTTATAGATCGCGGGAGATTGCAGGAGGTAAGAACAGTCAGGAATGATTCATATCTGTGAGCACCTTTAGTTTGCCATTTGTAGAAATCAGCCCAATATCCCTCTGATATTAAAAAATATTAACCAAGTTACCAGAACAGCTAGGCCTCTCACCTGAGCACCAGTTTCTTTTTTCCCAGTAGTTACCTGGCTGAAAATTTTAAAGCGCTATTAAAACGTCCGATGGACATAATATTGTTTTATTATTATGTTAGTAAGTGCAACATATTATATGGAATTGTGTCAATGGATTCTCCAGGAAAATGGCACCCTACAGAATGATGTGTTTTTAATCGAATTAAAAATGCACCTGCTCCACGCTCCCTCTCCCCAACATCAACATTACCATTATGGTCTCAAAGGCAACTTACAAGTGGTCTTTGATCTCTGGAACTACTCCTTGAGCACACATTTGATCTTGGTGTGCCTGAATACGCAGTAATTTACCATACATTTCCTACAACAAACGAGAAGAATAAAAAGGGAGAATTCCCAGTTATTTTCAAGCATCAGATGGAACCCAACTGCAGGGAAATAGTACTCTGGCAAGGGTACCTTTCTTATACCTGATGTTTGCAAAGTATGTCATCCACCACTGAGCCATGGCTTCTTTCCATTGGAGCAATGTCAGACAGACCCCTTTTTTAATTACATTCATGTTACATACTGCTATGTGACTGTGGACACCTAAGATTAATCCTGCCCAAAGACAGAAATAGCCAAGTTCACACTGTAGTTATAGTATATTTAGCGGTAAGGAATCAGAGAGTTCTGCTCCACAGAAAATGACTCCTTATGTAAGAGAAAGAGATTGCAGGGCACAACCCAGTTTGTTTAATCAAGATTGATAAAAAATTATATCGAACAACAACAAAAATCAGCAATGTTGCCCATTGTCTGAAAGAAATAACACTGTCTTCTCTTTGGACCTGCCAGTGAACTGTCTCAAACTGGCAATTCACACATCACATTTTTTTAGTCTAAGAATTAAATGTGAATTGTAGTTTGTGATGGATTGCAAAGAAAAGCAGGCTTTTTAAAATGCTGCTTGTGTCAGAAAGTCAGGGAGTTCAAGAGTTAATCTTCCCTGGAGAGAACAGCTTATGTGATTGGCTGCTCTACTCACTCTATGATTGGCCAGCATCAGCTGAGAGAGGAAATAAAACAGCTGATCTGGAGGGAAAAGATGGGTTCGCCTTTTGGTCTCGGTCTGAAATCTAATGTCTGGATCAGTAGCGAAAGGGTTTGGCTTCTGAGGGATGACACTTTGGGAGCCAGTGATTTCTGTCAGGGAATTGTCAGGAAAGTGCTTCTATAGAGAGAAAAATAAGGACCCCATTGTCTTAAATATACTAGACCTACTCTGAGGGAGAATTTAGATTCTCAGTCAAGAGGGGGTTTGAATAACAGGATTTTCCCTTCATTGCAATGAAAGCTAAAGGTCGGATAATTTGATTTCTTGCTTAATAGAACTTCTTTAGCATTTGAATTTGAGATCCTTTAAAAAGGACGCAATTTCTAATGGACCCTTTTCTCTGGAAAGGTCAACCCGGAACCTGGGAAATTCCCCAATACAGTTTAAGAGCTCTGCCCCTTTTTTGCAAGGTTGCTGATTCTCAAGAATTGTAATTTAGAACAGAGGTAGACATGCAGAATGAAAGGAGAATGCTCCGGCTTTAAACCTCTAAAGATTCAGAAAGCTTCAGATAATACAGCTGGCATGACAATTTATCCCATAATGATTCTGATGGCATGGAGACTGGACAGCTACTTCCCCCAATGTCATATCAGCTAACTTCTGACTCAGAATACATTTTGAAATTTCATAATTTATTCAGCTTGAAACACTTGGACTTTTGCAAAGTGCAGATATATTTTGGGACTGACAGCCCAAGTTTTTACGTTTCTATCTTCACCAGGAGAGCTGGAAGCCCTTTTTTAAAATGATACTGCACCAGATATTACATTCTGTGGAGTTGTGGTCTCAATTCATTTTACTGTCCAATTATAAGGTTGTATAGATTTGCTTAGGACAAGGTAGTAATAACACCGTATTACCGGGACATGGGATATATGAGATGTTTCATTTTATCTCTGCCACACCAACTTATTCTGCCCCAGTAAGTTGCAGATGTATTACAGACGAGAGCTTTTTAAAGAAAAAAAAAATAACCAGCAGGCTACATTTGAGAAGTTTTTGCCTACTACATTCTATCCCCATTTTTATTTTTTGTCCATTTCTCAAACACTTTGGTGGTTCTTAAATTTATGAATGTGTATAGCTGTAAACGTAGGCATGTGCAAAATTGTTTGCAGGAGAACAGATCAATGGACAGGATAATGATACGTGCTATCTTGCAAAGTTATATGAATCTGGGGAAAACATATCACCTGGCAAACATTCACATCTGAAACATTTCAGGGGAAAAAACCTTCTGTTTTCAAAAAGTATAGGTGTTGTTTTTAAGAAGCAAAACCCACAGTCATAAATATACATGCCTTAGCTGTTATACAGTAGGTTTTCTAATTATATATATATATATATATATATATATATATATATATAGTCACACAATGAAGGACTGAATCTTTGATCTTGTCAATTAACAAGGTTTAACCGATTTTAAAGATGCACGGATCACAGGACTGGATGCTTGAAACATACCCTGGAAGAACACCCCATGCCTTTTGCAGATAGTTTTCTTGTTATAAATTGGGAGGGGTGTGTGGGGGAACTGATGAAGAAGTTTGTACATGAACAATATCTAAAACACTAGACATGAAATTTTATGTTACTGTTCCTTGGAAAGAACATATATTTAAACTGATGTATTTTAAATTTTTCTTAGCATTCTAGGTTAATTGATTGATGGGGGGTAGAAAAGTGTGAAATGTGAAGAGATCCACTAATTTGTTACGTACAGCTGGACACAGCCAGCATGAAATATGTCACCTTCCCCATGCTATGGATAAGGCACTGACGCATATTCCATAACAGAAGCGTGCACAACATTTTACAGTCTTCTTATGTAAGCCTGAGGAGTTGAAGGGTTAAGTCTTCTCAGTGTGCATTTGACTCAAATGTAACTTCTGCAACACCCCAAAAAAACTGTATTCAACAAGCCGCAAATAAAGGTGAAAAAGGAGACTACAGAAGGTGCTGAAGTTATAATGCCTTAATATTCAAGTCATATATGAAAAGGAGTTGAAGATGGATGGCAGAAGGTGTGGGCATTACAAGGATATCTAACTTTAGAGGTTACAGTTACCTGCCAAAGTGGCACAGATTTATTAGTTCCCTCTGTTGGAATTCATAAAAACCAGTAAGTCAGAAAGCTAATATACATTTAGGCAAAACTTCATCCATTTTTAATATGTTACAAATTACAGAAGGCTGACTGGGCAGGAAACAAAAAATAATGTGGAATTTTCCATTTACCTTTCCGAAGTAGCACTTCTGACCCTAACAAGAATTTCTCTAATTCTTATACATGGGGTTCAGAATCTTCTCTCTGTACCCCTACTTCAGAACACTAGAAATTATTTACACCATGATTTTTAATAAGGACATTTGCAGATATCATAATACTACTCAAGCGAACTTTTAAAACCTCTTATAAAAAACTTACATTTGTTTGTCAAATGGATTTCACGTGAGGATGGCTTAATCAAGTGGAAAGGGGAGCAATTCTTTGAGAAAGGTTCCATCTCAGGAAAACCTTACATACATTTTCAAAGCTAACCAACAGCTAAAGTTGTTCTCCTTGTACATTTTTTTTAATTTCTTCATTATGATGGAATGCAACAAAACATCTTGCCCTTGGGTTGCTCCATTTCAGCCAAAACAAATGCAAATGGCCTGTCAGATGACAGCTGCTTTGATAAGGCTTCTTTACAAGACCTGCATGCTTTACTTTTTTCCCGTGAAACTTGGGATGAAAGGCAGAAGGCAGGAAGAGAATTAATGTAGCATACAGTCTAAAGGCAATGCTACAACCGTGATTAAGTAGAAAAGCTAAAAGGCACAGATTTTCCACAGCCTCTCTGCGTGCAACCCATCCGTGTAACAAGTTGACAGGCCTAGCGCGTCAGCTCCATCATCCCCTCCGACAGCTAAAACGCAGCGCTGCATCCCTTTTCAGAGAAAATTTGCGTCTGCACCATGAAGCGTTGTACATTATTTCTTAGCACTGCGGGGGGCTCAAGTCCATATGGAACCTTCACAAATATTACCACAGATCAAACCAGCGGCGTTTCGAGGCAGATTTGACATACCTATTTAAATGAACAGTAGGGGTCCTCAGGCTGCCTCAGGCTGTGCAGGAGAAAACCTCTCTAGAAAGCCTCCACTGCAGCTCCATTACTCAGCAAAGACACACTCTACATTTATCATTCATTTCATTTCTGCCAGGGCAAGAAGCTCATTTGCCCAAGGTCAACCCAAAGAAAAAAAATTCTTCTCTTCTCCCTCTAAAATAAATAAATAAATGTACCTGATAAGTGGGGATTTTGTCCCTTTGGGTGTGTAGAGTACAAACACACAAGATCATTCTAAAAAAATACCAGTAAAGCTGATCTTTTTATAGAAGAAGCCCTATAAATGCGACTGCATCCTTTCCCTCACCCCAGCAATAGATAATGAGGGAAACAAGGTTTTGGCACTGTCCCCATACTAAATAAGTTGTTAGTACAAACATGGGCACTTAAGTCAACAGTTTTTCTCTCAAAGTCTTCAAACAATACCTATGGTCCAAACAGCATGAATATGTTATTTGTTTCAAGAACCCCAGTTCAGGCTTTTAACCTTAGTCACAAAGCACCTCATAGGATTACCTAAGACTGCCTTGCTGGCTGTTTTGACAAGTGGCAGCTGTAAAAGCATAGTGAATCTGAACACAGGCGCTCGATGTTTAGAGTAACAGATGTCTATCGAGCATTTCTCCGAGAATCCCTGAACTTTACTGTGCAGCACTCATCTTGCACAGCCTATTTGACTGACCACCTATTTCTTAAAACAGCTGGGAAACTTTGCACAAACCATGGACATTATATACCAGTGTATGGAGGCCATTGTCCAAAAGACTACAGCCATAACACAACTGTACTGTTTTCCATTCATCACCCAATTAATGATGGGGGGGAGGGACAGTCTTGTATTCATCCGTCAATCTCTTTTTACAATCCATGGAAAAATGGACTTCATACCGAATCAGTACAGTTGCCCAAGAATGAGGCTAGGGATACTTTACAATTCACAAAAACAAAAATCTGATGAAAATATAAGTTCATCAGCTACAGTCCCCTAGTGTGCTAGATGGGAAAGGCAAGGGAAGACAAACTCATGGTGACAAGTTTCAAACCCAAATTACAGATTAGTGGACAAAGCCCCCATAGAAACATTCTTTCCCCTACTCTCAAGACTAGGACTGCCCCTCTGGATTCAGAAAACTAAAACACAATGCCTAAACCAGATGGGAGGGCTGGCAACACTAAATAAGTGGTTACTCCTTGGCAGCCACTCAGATCCAGGAAGCAGAAAGTTGGTAGCATCTTAATTAAATCACATGATCAGCAGCTATAATTGCTACAAATAAGCTTTACGCAACTCCTAGCTACAGGCACCAAACATCCTAAACTGATTGCTCTAACATAAAAAGCACAGAAAACACAATTTCCTGTTCTATGTTCCTGCAGAGAGCACAGAAGCCTGATTCATAGACCTTGGCCAGAATTAAGGAACCAGTGAAATTGGTTGGCCTTTTTGTGTGGGGACCTCCCCTGCCATCTTTTGCTTAAAGTCTCTTTTCTTTTTCCTTTTATTGTTCTTTTTCTCCTTGCGTATCCCCTTTTTAAAAAACACTGCACTCCTTATACAACAACCCTTTCATTAGAAGTCCCTTCTGCAGTTCTTCTTTATTTGAAGAACAGATTCAAAATGGATTTTGAATTTAACTCGTCATTTACCATAACATAAAACCTTTGAAATCTTATAGATAGTGAACCAGAACACAAACTAAAGCTTAAAAGGTAAATCAGACAGTAATTTCTTAAACTGCTAATTAGTTTCACCTAAGAACAGCATTACAAGGTAGGTATGCACATTATACTGAAAGTAATTTTATTTTGAGCCATTAGAAAAAAATCCCAACTTACGTGCATTAGTGAATAATAAGATTGCTTGCCAGTGTAAAAAAGAAAATGAAATGGACGACCATCTTCATCCCACTGGATTGCTAAAGAAAAGACATTAAAAACAGTAATTATAAAAACCTAGAACAAGCTACAGCCCACATCACCCTCCTTAAATAGGACTAAATATACTATGTGAGGGTTTTTTGCCCTTCACCATTCAGTGGTTTGCACATCAAAATCTCCACAGATAATTTATCCTACTACTTAATCACTCTTAAAGGTTAACAATCCTGTCTGATATGTGACCTAACCTTCTCATTCTTCACTTTAAGCTTATTACCAATCAGCCTGGTCTTAGGGATGATTTAAGCATGCATTTTTTTCCCTTGTGACAATTACCATCATGTCTTCATTCCTTGTGTAACCTTGTTGCCTGTTTCAAAAGCACAGGAGGCTTCCCTACTTCGAACTTTCACCTGGTCTTGTCAATCACTGCCAGAGGGAGAAGGCTGTCTGCACTCCTAGCCCAACTGTATTTAATGGTGGGGAGATAAGAGGCATTTGACCTTTTGTGGGCTGAGGGAATGAGAGAGAGAAGGAGAACAAACTAAGGCAATGCCTTTTTAAGTGCTCCTGCTTTCTAGTAGGAGCTTCTAACTACACAGTCACCACAGATGTGGTGAAATGAGGTGGGAGAGTTCTAAAGTGATAAATTGGAATGCACTACTTCAAGACAGCAGGTGATGGATCTTTAAAATGTTCTGGAACATATAGATCTCCTTGCATATAGTAAACTAGCACAAGAAGTGGCCCCTACTATGCCCTCTACTATGCCAGACCTTATTTGCAAGGAGTTCCCCCTGTAGGGGAACATTCAAAAACAGTACCCGATGAAGAAGGGCAGATTGAAGTAGTCCAGCACATTCTATCACCCTACGGTTCTTTCATCTCATTTAACTGCATGAGTACACCGGGTTCCAGATCCACTTATTTAAGAGGCACTGAATTTCAAAATACGCCTGCTCTGGATATTGGGAATGCAGCCTTAAACTGGCACCAACTGCAAATCTACATGCAGAACTACAGGAAAACCAATACATGCAGAACTACAGGAAACCAATACAGGATTAAATTGGGTTAACACGTACAGATCCAAAAATCAGGCTAAATATACAAAGATGGATGGGGCTAATGATGTTAATCTTTTATCTACTACTTTCAGAAATATACACTCAAACTAAGATTTCAGCGCATTTTAAATGCCAAATTTGGGACTTTTAGGACAAGACAGAAAACTGTCACTAGAGATGATGTTATTACTAATCCCTTGTTAGGAAAGAGGTTTTAAAATACAACTGTTTTTATGTTACTTGCTCTAACTGCCTAGTAAAGGTGACAGCTTCATAAGTTTTTATTATTAAGGGAAAACCAAGAGAAGATAAGAAAAAGAATCAGATACCCAAATACCATACTTAAACATATTTTTTATTTTCACTTACCTCTTTGTTTTGGAAATATTTCAGTGGGATGCTGTTTTTTTAAAGGAAGTAATAAAATCAAGTTAGTAAATTGATAAGGCACACTTGTCTTGATATCAACAGCACTGAATATGGTTCTCACCTTCATTATAGGTCTGGCCCTTTTCTCAAACAAACCAGATGGAAAGAGGTAGGTGATAGCTTTCTGCAGACAAACAGATATTTTGTTAGTTATAACTCTGATTTTATGAAGTGTTAAAATATAGGTGTCTCACAAAAATCTAGCACGTCCAGAAATTTTAGTGTTCAAATTAAATTCTAACCTCCAAATTGTGCTGTTGGCTACATGATTTTCTGCTACTTAATGCTGATAACATTTAATATCAGGGCTGATTCATGTGCTTACACATTCTGCTAAGAAAGCTACACATGTAAATGATTTCCCCTCCATGTGCTTAGACTTTCTTCTCTTAGCAGTGCTACAGGCACATGAAGCTGAAGGGCTTTCAAGACAGGCTTAAAATGCTTTGCCAGAAAAGAACAGCCCTACACCTATTATCTTTCCTCATTTAATCCAACCTATAGTATATCATGATTTCTAACCCATCAACATAACTGGCTCTGATATGATTTCAACTGCTAAAGAGCTCAGGGCAGCATACGTGGTTCTCTTTCTTCATTTGTTATCCTCACAACCACCTTGTGAAGGCTGAGTGTTTGTGACTGGCCAAGAACACACAATGAGTTTCATAGTTGCGTAGGGACTTGAATTGTGGTACAGGGCTGCCAGGAGGTTGGTAAGTGGGAAGGACAGAAGAAAGCAGGGAAATAGGACAGGGTATGGAGCTGTGAGGAGGAGAGAAAGAGGGGAAAGTGTGGGGAAAGTGGATGCAGGGAAAAGTCCTTGCAGGTTCCCCACTTGTAATAATATAATACAACTTCCATATAGCTGTTAACAACCTTGATCTTACTGGTAAGAACAAACCCCTTATATATACCTTCACAAGTAATAAATATCCTTCAGTTCTAGTAGGAAACATTTTCTATAAGATATACAACCTGAAAGATTTACTAAGAACTGAGGAGGAAGAAAAGTTAATTACCTCACATTTGTTCAGACTCACTCAGAGTTGAAGACTAGCTCCCCCCCCCCACTGTTCTTAGCAACTATGAGAGGTTGTAATGCATTTTTTTTTTTAACTGAACAAGGAATCTGGTAAGTGGCCAAGATCCAAAGAGCTTTCAGGACTTTTCTGCAGCTCCCTTCCCCCTACGGGAGCGGATTTGCCTTAAGGACTCTTCAAATTGGAGTTTTAAAATTGCATATCGTCCTCCCCAACACAGTAGAACCAAAGTCACTGGTCAATTTCTATCATGAATAAATTCCACATTTTTGTGAAATAAGAGAAACCCTTATCATTCAGAATTAGAAATAGGAGGTACAGATGTCATGTGTGTAAGGAGACAAGGCAGAGTAAATATCTTAAATAAATGAATTAGTTTTGCGCACCCATCCTAAAGATATGTCTATAGGACTAAATCCTGCTGATTTTAACAGAATAGACTTTCAGGTAAACAGCACTAATTCAGAAGGCTCTTCAATCATACAGAAACTCTAATTCGCGTAAACAGTATTCTACCTAAGTTCAATGGTGGGGATCCTCCATATGTTCATTAGAATGTCAGGCATACTTGGAACATGCAAAAGGTTATCATGGTAAGCAGAGACTCCATGCATGCATCACAACCTTGCTGAAGCCAGCAGGTCTTGAGACCTAGTCAGTTCATAGGTGGTGGGGAGCCACCTGGAATACCTATTTATGCTGCCTTGAGATTCAAGGACAGGCACAATTGTAATAAATACATGAATGGGATACAGCATATTATGAATGTTATGCAAAATTAAACATACTATGGACCTGAATCTTGAACTTTTATGTATAAAATTTACATTCTGGACAAAAACCTTTTTTTGCATGCACAACAATGAGAAACAAGTCTCAAGTCTGCAGTTAGTTTTTTCCTCTCTGAAGAATTGTACTTCATTGCTGGTTACGTTAACTCAAGGGTATTGCGTGTTGATAACATATTTTGTTTAGACACAGATTGGTTTGTCAATGTTGTCAACCCACTTAATATGTGTGAAGTGTATAAAGACTTCACCTACTACTTTATTAATACCCTACTGGCATTCTAAACAGAAATTCTGAGAATTCAGCAGCAAACAAAAAGGATTAACTTGATTTTATGGAATAGTATTTTGTTTCTCTTAGCACTTTGACAAATTCCCATTTGTTAGTCAATGGGGATATTGTACACATACACACAGAGTAGGTGAACATCTATTTGTGAACAAATGGGGATTAATTATAATGACAATAGGAAAACCCACTGTGAGCCAACGGATATTAAATACCATATAAAATAACATATGAAAAGAATATATTATCAAATCCTGGGACCAACTGTGTGTACTTATTAAGAAGTCTCTTCTTTACTAGCCGGCTTGACTTGATCCAAACATTAATCTCAGCTACAAAAGCAAAAACACTGTAGCAGAATAGGCTATTTTTTGTGTACATACTAAGCAGATAGAAAAGACCATGAGCCTAATCCTATGCATGTTTACTCAGAAGTAAATCCCATAGTGTTCAATGGGACTTCTACATAGGTGTGACTAGATTGTAGCCTAAGGCAACTAATGATGATGTCACAGATTAAAAATATTAAAACATCAAAACATCAGACTTTTAAAGAGAATTCTAGTTATTTCTTTCAGATCTAGCCATACTGCTAAAATCAGGAGAGGATCCACTCTGAGCCTGCTTGAAAATCTTTAACGGCAACCAAACTTTAAAAATCCACTTAAGCATGCATTTCAAGTGCCTTCTGATGAAGTTCTATATATTAAGCATTCAAGGTAGCTAAGTTTTCCATTTGTAGATTTAGAGTCTTCCAAAGTTTTATTTTGAGTTGTGGCACATCCATGGCCAGCACTCTCATTCATCTAGTTTGGCAATGCAACCCCCCCCCCCCCCAAACTATCTACAGTTGCTGATGCCACTTGTCCTAAAGGGAAGTTCCTATGGACAACTAACTATATGTAAGTTTACGGTGAAATGGCAACTTGAAGGACCTGGCAGCAGCCACCACTACCATCAGGTTGCTAACGATACCATAGCTGTTTTTGCTATACAGAACATGGCTCTTTTTTACCCTCAACAATGTTACACTTTATGTTCCATCTTTCTTCCATCATGGTACTCAATGCCATCTATAGTTTCGAGTGGTCTTCCATGGGACAGACCCAGACCTGCTTAGCTTCTGAACACCCTTCAGAAAGCTTGATACTCTTAAGGCAGCTTAAGCCATAGCAGCCCATAGTAGAACAGCTCTGAAGTAGTCAAGGCACAAACCGAGGGCAACCTCAAATGTCAAATCCAATACAATTTCAGACACCACCATCAGATGAAATAAAAGTAAAAACAATGGTGCATAAAGTGCAAGCACATGACCAACAGGAATCTTTGGGTGATGGCCCAAGTATTGAGATGATACTGGGAAGTCTAAGCAACAGGAGCCAAATCTGTGTTCGAAAACATGTTCCTGGCTACTACTGCCACCAGGATATTCCAGAACATGCTCAAGCTGCCAGCCTGGCTTTTGCTTAAACCTATTCCTTGATTACCCTTCTTTCCAACCAACAGGAAGCCCAATCTTCTCAGTATTAAGCTTTCATTTATTTGGACCGTCAAAAAAATGTTTTCAAGCATCTGTACACAGGATTCGGGATAGATCATGTTCCCAAAGTAAATTATTCACATGTTTTGATGCGGATCAAGACTAAATTTTCCCATCAGCAGAACGGAACTTTTCTGCCTCCCCCACTGATCTCTGTTAAATGCTGCTCCTGAGGGACAGGGGACCCTGAAAGACAATATGAGGGAGATAATCTGTGGAAACTGCCCATTTAGTCTGGCTCCAGGTGTTAACAGGAAGGTTCCTAAAACAATGATTTTGCAGGGAAGAGTGAGGCCTATACGTTAGCATAGGTTTCCAGCACCAACACCACCAGCCATAGACATAAGTGAGACCCTGGAAAGAAAACTAATAGGTTCCAGGAAATCTGCATGGTTGAAAATTGCAACAGGGAGTTCTTAGCATGTGTAAGAAGTTGTTCAGCAACAACCACACAAACATCATATGAACAGGGCCTCAGACTTACCCCAAAACAAGACTTTGTGAGGTAGAAAAGGAGTCTCAAAATGTGTCAGATGTTATCTTGTGTCACTTGCAAGGGTATTACCGATAAACTTTCATATATTCAGGGTCAAATCTGGAAAGGACCGATCGCTATTCCTGTCCACCTATTTTAATAATCATAATGCAGGTCCCCACAACCTTTAAAAATCAGCCCTGCAGATCGAATACACCTTTACGTAAACAGGCATATGCTATATATTATTACAGCATAACTTGTAAGGAAGCTATGGGTCTTCAAGAAACTGTTTAAGACTAATGCAGATAAACAGTGTTCACATAGTCATGTGACGCTATTGAGATATTTCCTAGCTCTCTTTCAGTGGGATATCACAGATAAAACACTACCTTCTGAAGCTCAGGTTTTTCAAGTTAGGCTTCAGTGCTCCTACTTCCGGCTGCAAACTTTCCTTAAATCAACCTATGGCAACTCCACGTTTGGGCACTAAACAACATAAGATGTCTTAAATCTTCACCAGTGGTGAACCTGTATCATATAAAATCGATATGCTCTTGTTGGAAAGGAAACTCTCTTTTTCCTTTTAATCAATGTGCTTCAGGCCACAACTTTTTTTTTTTTTTGAAAGAGAACAATCTCTCACTACCCTTGGCAAAAGGCATTTGTCAATGGAACCAGTTTCTTAAAACATTTGTTTTACATTTAAGCATTAGACAAGTAGCCTGCATGTCAATATCAACCAAGACCTTTGGCCTACCCCTTCCTCTGAAGAGCTTTAGTACCAACATATTAATTCAATATAATAGCACCATTCACTTTTCTTGATAAGTTTGAATAAGGAACCTTTTGAATTAGGTTGAGGCGTAATACGAAGTTGCTACTGTATTTAACAGATAGCAAATTATTATTATAAGTAGGCTGGGAGTACACTTTGAGGGTAGTGTCCTTCATGTCAAATGATCTGCCAGATCAAAAACTAAGGGAAACTGTTTACTCCATACGGTAAAAGTGAAATAGCAAAATAAAAGGATTACATTCTCAACCCAGGGAAAAGCTCTAGGTCAGGACTGCAATCTCTATTAATTAGGTATCCCAGCTGGGCAGCGGGTATGCAGCTGTTAACTTGATCAATGACTTACCTAAATGTCATCTCTACTGATTCGCTTATAAATTACCAGCAAGTGAGACTAATGTACAGGTGCTAATTTATTTAAACTGTTCTCTACAGTTCTACATTGCTTTATAAACTGCATCTGGCACCTAATGTTAGCTGTCAGTTGTACTTAGACATGCCTGTCCTAACGACTCTGTTCATTAGAAATGAGCACAAATTATGAAATATTGTGAAAAATGATACATCAAATGGAATGGGCAAAGCGAATCAATTAGAGAAACTTCATACTGCATATTCACACATAGGAGAATAAAACATCCTGATTTCAGAGCACGGTCTATAATACCAATTAAAAAGCAATTGGTAGACTTCTGCAGAGTTATATATCAATTTGCTGGGTTCTCCCCCACCCCAAGACATACCCTCGTAATTTACAGCTTAACTTTTTTTATTTCTTCAAAAATAAAACCACTAGTAAAAACCTGCACTGTGCGAGAACCCATTGGAAAAAAGTACTGACAGACCGTTAACGTATTTCCCCATATGACTTGTTTTAAAACATACACATCCAAAATGCCAGGAAGAAAAAGAACCCGAGGATGTCTACTTTTGAAAAGCGCTGCATGCAGTGATTAACAGCAGACGACAGGAGATGCATAAGCACTCATCAGAAGGAATTATTACCATTCCAAGTGTAAAGCCTGATAATTCTGCTGCCACTGCTAAGCGGCTTTTATATTTTTATAACAGAAATTTAATTATGCATAACAGACACTGTTATACAGCCTAAGTATTTACAACACCTGATGTTATGTGAGCAAATTGAACAAGCATTATAAGCACTGTGCTTTGCTAAGTAAAATGTTGTTCTTTGTTGTCTTCATCTTTTTACACATATAAGATGAAAACGTTGAACTGGTCTTATACTTGACATCTGTAATAAGGAGAAAATGAGATTGTTCAGGTTATAACCCATTTTCTTGATGAGTGGGAGGTAACATACTAGGAAGAAGGTTGCAATAAGAAAGGCCTGGCCTGCTGCTAGCCTACACATTTAGATAGCTAATCTACTGGCTTTTTGCAACCACTTTGATTGGGGTTCTGGTATGGCCCTCCATCTATTTTCTCCTAGTTCACAATATTAAAACACACTGAGGTTATGTTCCAGCAGACTGAGCCTTCTCAGCCTTCCACAGATTAAGGTGTTTTATTTTTTTTGTTACGTAACAGTATCAGGAGTTCAGCTGAGATGCCGCAGACAGGAACCTGACCACTTATTTTAAGGGTCTAGCTAAATGGTGGCTCAAATGGTTATGATGCTGAACTGCAGGCTGGAAAGTTGGTAGTTCAGCAGTTTGAGACCCGAGTGCCGCATGTTGGAGTGAGCTCCCGACTCTGGTTCCAGCTCCTGCCAACCTAGCAGTTCGAAAGCAAGAAATTGCAAGTAGATAAATAGGTACTGCTTCGGTGGGAAGGTAACAGCGTTCCGTGCTGTTTAGTCATGCAGGCCACATGACCACGGAAATGTTTTTGGACAGCGCTGGCTCTTCGGCTTGGAAACGGAGATGAGCACCACATCCCTAGAGTCGGATTTGACTGGCTTTTGAGCAAGGGAAACCTTTACCTAAATGGTAATAACCACTAACCATAGTATGTGCTAAAACACTGAACAGATATAAAGTGTTACTGAACAGATATAAAATGGGAGTACAGAAGCAGTTGCTTGCAGAAAAGCGGTAGACTGAAGTAGGTGATGAATCAGTCCCATGTCCATGCTTTGCCTTAGCTGGGTTGTGGTTTGATACCAAAAAGTAAGATCTTCCAAGAGGAAGGCAAATAGGGAGGGCTGATTTTGGGGAGAAGTGCAGGCAAATCTAAAATGCCCTTCTTCTGTTCCCCACTTCCCGACTTTAAATAACCTTCCATCCGGCTAAGACCTGTTTGGCACAAACCACAGTCTAACACAATGCAATGCCACAATAATATCTAATTGTGCAACAAAGGAAATGTGCTTGTGTGAAATTCAAAGTGACACTGATTCACTTTCGGCATGTCCAAGTGGCCTGCCAAGCGTACAGTAGAATTCCCAAAAAACTTTTAAGAGACAAGACTGCAAAAGGCAGTCAGAAAAGTATACACTCACAAGAAAACAAAAAGGAGAACAGAAGCACAGCACCTAATAGGATGGGTGCTTTGACACTAATGACAGTGAATTACAAATAAGCCTATTCAGATATAAGCCTTTTATTCTGAATTCTTCAACAGTTCAGTGTATACAAATAAACTAGGGGAAATGAACATTAACAGGGTTTGTACTGCTTTGATTTTCCCTATGTGTTAACATTCAAATCGGTTGTGAGCAATCACTGGGTCACCATCCGAGAGTTCCCTGTTATGTCCACATGCCGCTTGGTGTCTGTTCTTCCTCTGCACTCATTTACCCCTCACCCTCCTTTGTCACCAGTGAGAATCCTGCATGCTGAAAGTCAAAGATTCTCCTTTCCACCTATGAGTTATCTTCCACCTTCACCCTCCCTCTTCAGAGTGTGCAAACCCAATTCAGTACTGGATTACTAGATGCAGACCATGCCTTACTTCCATATAAGCCGCCCTGAGCCCGCTTGCAGGGAGGGCGGGGTAAAAAAATGTCTAAATAAAATAAATAAATAAATAAATAATCTTCTACATAGGAAAAGAGAGGAATTAGGGTAGAGCAAAGCCTAAACTCAACAGCCCTTACTACTGATGAAACATGCACAAAATTAGCCTTAACATAAGTTAGTGGGCTCAAACGTGAGTAACCTGTCCACACAGTTACAGCTTAAATAATGGACGGCTTATTGTAAGGGGTCTGAACACCAACACTGTCATTCCAGTGTGTGTCTTTACACGAAAACCATCTGAGAACAATGCACCTTCGTATGAACATGGCCTCATGCCAAGGCGCACAGTACAAAGGTCAGAACTACAGACTAATAAATAAGTTGCTGAGTGATGCCCCACATCTCTTCCATAGTCCCATGGTCATTAGAGCTTTCAGCTGTACCTCAAAGAACCAAATACAAGTTCTGTCAGAGGAAGTAGAATAACAAGGGAGCAATAAGGCAGGAGGCACATTGAAAAACACGAAACAAACAAAATGAGACCATTAACGTTCCCTTGTTAGATCAGAACACTAGCCTAACTTTCTGTTTCCAGCAGTGCCAGCTAGACACCTATGTGAACTCAAGGTATAACAGAAACACACATTACCTGCTTCTCTTAGCAGCCGGTATTTAGAGTGCTGAATCTGTACCTTGTATTGTTCTCCCCCTAATGAGTTCAGAGTGGGATCAAACATGCTTATAACAACTCTGTGAGGTAGGTCTGGTTGAGTGGGCGACTAGACAAGGCTATCAGTAACTTTCACGGCTCAAGCAGGGATTCAAACTCAATAGCAGTACTCTGTGAGAGCCAGCCTGATGTAGTGGTAAAGAGTGGCAGACTCTAATCTGGAGAACCAGGTTCGATTCTCCACATCTCCACATGAAGCCAAATGGGTGACCTTGGGTCAGTCACAGTTCTCTCAGCCCCCCCCCCAATAAATCCAGCTCGCCACAAAAAGAGCTAGAGCCTCAGGCTGTCAGACAATCTTCGGATCTCCTGGCTATACTACACACACTGCCATACGATAATTATTAATTATTACCAGTACTCTTCTCCCTCTATCACATGGGCTGCTTGTCTCAAACACTGACATATTGTGCTTTATCATACTGGGCACTAAAAAGGACAATAACGGAAAAAATAGATGAGAGGCCTGGAGAGAAATGTTACTTTCAAAAATGTTCATATAAGAAAAGAAGAAGAAGAAGAAGAGAAGAAGAGATTGGATTTATATCCCGCCCTTCACTTGGAGTCTCAGAGCGGCTTACAAACTCCTTTCCCTTCCCCTCCCCACAACAGACACCCTGTGAGGTGGGTGGGGCTGAGAGAACTCTGACACAAACTGCTCTTTTTCAAGGACAGCTGTGCCAGAGCTTGTGACTGACCCAAGGTCACATCAGCAGGTGCAAGTGGAGGAGTGGGGAATCAAACCTGGTTCTCCCAGATTAGAGTCCGCACACTTAACCACTACACCAAACTGGTTGAAGAACAACCTGTCTTTGTAGGTTAAACAGACTGTTACTCAGAGACAGCCTTTCTGGCAGTTGTTCCCTAAATATCAAACCTCCTTTACAAATGACAGTAGCCTGACACCATCTTTAGGTGCGCTGGGAAGTCTATCTTCTTTCCCCAAGACTTTGGAAGTATTTTTGTTTCAACTTCAGGGTTTGTTTTAATTGTTCCTTTATTATTTTTTCTGAGTTTTCAAAGACCAGCTTAGATTTCATTTCATTAATTAATACTGATTGCTCTGAATTATTATTTTGGCTTCTGTTTTACTTTGTAATTGCTTTTATGGTGGTTATTGGATTGATTTCTCTTAAACCCCTTGAATCCTATATAATAATAAGCGCACTGGAATTAAGTCCAGAGGGACTTACTCCCAAGTACAAATGCATGGAATTGCAGGCCGTGATGAAAAAGGTCACTGGCGATGCTAGTCGCTCTAGTATCATACACGAACCCCAGTATACTCCGTATACTCAGCAGGTCAAATTACGGGTAAATGCTTCCAAATGCTATATAAACTTTGATAGTGGTTCTTACGACCTCAGATCAAGGGGATTATCCATTAGTAGTTTTAAAAAGAACCTGCTGTGCTTTAGCAAGGTATAGTATAAAGCACTACACTGTGATGTCTGACCTCGCACAGTAGTAGGGGCAGAATCTCTATTCAGAGCCACAGTTGCAATGTTTTCTATGTATAGTAGTAGTCTCTCGTATTCTGACAGTTCGATTAAAATTCAGAGAGCTGAGGGGCTCATGCTGAAGCAAAGAGCTTTCAATTCTGAAACCCCGCAGTAAATTACTTCTCCAACTGAGCAACCATACTTACATCAATATCCTCTTGGGTAAAAGTTTCTGGATCTTCTCCCATCATGTTGGCTAAATGTCTCTTTCCTATGTTGAACTCTTCAATCTGTTTTTTAATAAAAGCTTCTGTGTACTTCTCGGGTCCCGAAGCTGCTATATTTTTCCTCTGCGCTGCTGCAGAACTAGTGCAGATTAGCCTTGGTGCCTGGGGGGGGGGGGGGGGGAGGAAGAGAAAGGACTATTTAAACAAACTGCATTATCAAAACGGGAACATGAACATGACTAAAGGCACAGGAACAAAGATGAGAGTACCATTGAGGAACCCCTCCATCAGTGCAGATATCCCAACAACTTAAGAAAGCTTTTGGAGCACCGTGTCCCACATGGTGGGTGTACACCAGAAAAATTCAAATCTCTACTCACAGAGTTCACTGGGTAGCCTTATGGTAATTCTCTCTAAGCCAAACTTACCTCACAGGGCTGAGAGAGATATCTAACTGTACAATAAGTTTTAGTTTTTTTCGTACAATACCTTCCTCAGAACTTTTCATATTTAATGACTGCATATTAAACACTATTGAACCTCTAAGATTTGAGCTTATAAGAGCCTAGTAGAACTTTCTTGCCTCCCTCCTGAAGCACAGTTTGAGAAGCAAGCAATGATACACACAAGTGCAAAAAGAATAAGTTATTGTTCAATAAATCTGGGAAAGTAATTCAACAAGTCTCTCAAGCATTGGATATCAAATGGGATTTGCATACTGCCTGGAGACCCCAGTCGAGTGGCCAGATGGAATAGATGAACAGGACCTTGAAAATGGTCTTAACCAAGATTTGTACTGAAACAAGACTGACTTGGTTGCATGTCCTTAGCTTCTTTACAGGCTATTACTTCCTAACCAATTAGTGTCTAGAGCCAGCATTTCCCAGTAAAGCCAGAAGACAGGTAGCACTGCCAAAGTCAACACAAGCACCTTTAAGCAACAAGCCACAGTTGATGTACACTGCCCATCCACCAGATAATCGGGCAGAACAAACTTCTTGGATAAAAGTAACATTCTTTTTTGCTGTGACCAAAGCCCTCATTTTATTGGTAAGAATCACCCAAAGAGAATGACTTTATATAGAAAGAGTCTTACAATCTGAAGAAGTCTTATTTGCAATATTGTTCTGTTATTTAATTATCATAAAGGACCAATGGCCTTCTGCTTTCAGGCAGAAACATGAAATATGCCACTTCCATCCTTTCTCCCTATTGGTTTAGCTGAATACTGCACTAAAAAAACAGAAACTGGAAAATGTGCAAGAATCTGTTTAGTATTTTTGGCAGTACTGGAGCTGTACAGGATTTCAGCTTCATATACAGACCGCCCCCCCCCCCTTAAATTCTTCCCTTTAGGAACTTCCCCCAACAGTACCCATTTCACTGGTATCACAGAACGGCAAGAAAGCTGAGATGAACTGCTTAAACTATCCCAGAAATGGGAGTGACCATTCCACCTCATTATACAGACCTGGTACCCTCAATCTGCTTCTCTTCCATCTTCATCTTTATGTACTATGTCTATTAGATTGTAAAATATTATGTTGTATTATAAACCACTTTGGCAGAAAAGTAGAATATAAAAGTATTTAGTAAATAAAGAGACTGAGCGGACTGGCATTTTTTTTTAATATCTGGCTTTTCACAAATTTGGGGAACCTTTGGCAAGTATGGAACAGCAGAGGAAGGAAAGTTGATGAACACCATGTAGGGAAGGTATAAAGGCCCCAGACCCTCACTGCATTAGTTATACCCATCTAAATCTTCAGTGCACACAAAATATTTCTAACATTTCTTCATTTAAGTTTTCAAACTTCATAACTGATCTATTTTGACTACACTGGTTTCATCATTACTACATAGTCAGTGTAACATATTTTCACCACTTCTACATATTCATAAGAACCTTTAATAGATAAATAGTATATCATGGTGTAAAAGAAAGTCTATTACATATCTCAGGATATTACATTTGGAACAGATTATAATTTTACTTCTATTTCATTACCATACATTTGTATATGATATTTTCTCACTTTAAGTTTGTCTCCTGCTAGCATAATACAGATAATACATGCTCCATCTTTCCTCAAATTTCGTAACAGACCTGATTCTCAAACAGGTTATTAATTTTGCCATTACTGCATATTCAGCAAGTTTATTTCCCCATTCTTCTAAATGTGGACAGACGTCTAGTTTCCATTTTGCTGTGTAAATAGTTGTAGCCGCTGTCACCATGTATCTGAATAGCTCCTCACATTTTTGGTAATTTGTCAGGCAGAACACCTAATAACATGCTCTTGGATTCCATTTGGAATTTAAACTTTAATATATTCTGCATTTTTAGATGTATTTCTTTCCAATATTTTTGCTTTTTTACAGGTCCACCACATATGAAAGAAGGCTCCACCTATGTCTTGATATTGTCAGCATTTTCCTTTGTAGTTTTTATTTGCTTCCTCAATGTCCTTTGGAGCTATATACCATCTGAAAAACATTTTGTACCAATTTTCTCTTAGTGTCTGTCTGACTGTAAATTTGATATATTTTCCCCATAGTTGTTCCCATTGTTGCATCAATATCTGTTCTATAAGGTTTTGCATCTACTTAAGCATACATTCCTCAATGTCCTTTGGAGCTATATACCATCTGAAAAACATTTTGTACCAATTTTCTCTTAGTGTCTGTCTGACTGTAAATTTGATATATTTTCCCCATAGTTGTTCCCATTGTTGCATCAATATCTGTTCTATAAGGTTTTGCATCTACTTAAGCATACATTTTTTCACTTGTTAGTCTTCCATTTATAGCTGGAGTAAATCTTGTATATCCATCGTAGTGAATGCTTTTTGTTTTATAATCAGCTGCTAAAATTCAGTCGCATCTCTTAGAACTCCATCTTCAATACTCATGATCTCTATTAGTCTTGAAATTAATTGATATTTAATATATCAGCCACTGAATATTTACAGCTCCATCTTTAGTATTATTTATTTATTTTTATTGATTTTATTGATTTTTATCCCACCCATTCCGGCCTAGGCTTGACTTCCCTGTTTATCATCAGGCTGAAAGTTAAAAAAAAAATCATTTTTATTTCTTGTATTCTTACCATAATACACCATATTCTCAGAAGCCCATCTCTGATTATGTGTCTTCTTTCTTGTGTTATGACCTTTGTAGTTGATTTCTTAATCCATAAGTAATTGTGTAGGCCTTCTATGTTTTCAAACTTTTTGTGGATAAAACCCAAGATTTCAGAGAGGCCAAATTTCAAGCTAACCTAGAAACAATTGTCACTGAGCTTAATGGGATTTATTTCTAAGTAAGCTTGCTTAAGGACCCAACCTTCGCACCATATTCTGCATACATACAAGGAACATCAATCTGTTCCAGTCTCAGCAAATGTTTCAACAGCTTCTTAAAACTTCAGATAATGAGGAACTAAACCTTCCAATAGCTGCTGGTTCAGTTGCCCAACACATTGACTAAGACAAGCCCCATTTGAAATTCCTAGTTTGGAGGCTGACATTTCTGGCTGAACAATGCATTCCCTCCCTCTTAAAACCCTAGTACAATTGCCATCAATGCCTAGTAGTGAACACAATCCCCGCTTGAAACAATGGTCCAAGAGACAGTTATCTTCTGGCTTTTGTGGAAGACTATAAGATATGGCTAGACAGATTTGTTTTTCTTTTAACCAAGATAATCAGTGGGGAAGACAACTGTAATTTCAATCAAGCACTCTGCCAAAGGAACAGAAGAATCACTGGCAAAGCAGTAATGGCTCAAGCTTGGCAAGAAGCCATCTTTATGCACTACTTTATTTGTTCCTGTGTTCATATTAACAAAGCTTCTCAGCAGTCTAATTATTCCATAAACAGATTACTGGAGTTGTCTCCCTGGAAAGAAACACGTCTCTCTCTCTCACACACACACACAAAATCATCACCCAGCAGAAGTTCGAGGGTACAAACTTGCAAGCCTACTCAGCTGGCTACAAAAAGCAGCCATTTAAAAAGGGACATCCAGCTAGCTGCCAATCTTTTAAGCTGTGACTTGAAGTACATCTCTATTTCAATTCTGCTGAAATGAAATGAAATGGATTGTATTTATATGTAAGTAGTTAGGATCAGGGCCAGAACAACTTGACTCCTCTTTATTCTCATAGGAACTTGGATGCAATGTTTACCAGTAAATGTGTTGAATTCAGACACACTACTGGGGGACGACGACACTTCCTTCTAATAACACTAATAACAAAAACAGGTCCCTGGATCAATTCTGTAATTCCTTAACCCTGCTATTAAAGCTCGCAATACTAGCCTAACTCCAACGGGAAACTCTTAACTCTCCTCTGCCTATTCCAACTGCAACCGGCATCTCCCATGTACAGCCCTTCCAGATTCCTTGTAGCAGATCCCACACTGGCATATGAATTGCCTTTTCAGGGGACCGTCCAGGCATCATGCAGCAGATCCTACCAGTTTTTGCACCAAAAACAGTGTCCTAATGAACACACAGAGCCAAAAACCACAGAGGATGGGACATGCAGTAAAAAGTGGAATCAGGCAACAGCGGGCAGATCCAACCACCCATCCATATTTTTGTCAAATGCCTGACTCTTACTAAGCATCACGTCAGGCAAAACCACAGTGATAGATTCCATTCAAAATAATCAAGACTAGGCAAATTGACAAGATTGTGATACACAGATCTCTCTGAACAGCGGCTATTTTGAAGAGACAAACATATTGTCAGCTTTTGACCCCCTGAAAGACATGTTAGTGCATCAGAATTTTTAACACACTCTGCAAAATATCCTCTCAAACACACACACTTGGAGAATACTCACCCACAATCTGTTTTAAAGAACTCTTCTTAAAAGAGTCAGATAAGTTTGTTATGCACTTCCCTGAGGGTCAAGAAATTCCAGCAGTACCAGGAGGAAAGGCCTAAGTTGCTTTATTTACAAACAAAGGACCCAACCTTCTCACCAGTTGCTTTATTTACAAACAAACAGAGCACAAACAGAGGCAAAGGGGTAATGGCTCTTAACTGTACTGCACCCAGAGTGTTCCAGCCAACTCACAGCTATGTGTCTGCTTTCTTCTTCAAAATCAAGCCTGCCATTTCTCCACACACCCTTTTTCTTCAGCTGGGTAGTGTCACATTTTCCAGGTGCCTTTTATCAGTACCTTTAACATCAGGCAAATATTTTGAGCCATTAACCGAACAAAGGAACTGGGAGTCTGCAACAGGCTTAAGAGCATCACAGTGGGAATGAGGATTTGGCACACTGCATAGAAGATGAGTTACATCAACCCCCCCCCCACTACCTGTTGATCTATTTAGTCTTAATGGTATTATAATTTATAATTCGTTTGTCCTGTGATATGAGTCTATGTATAGCGCATTGTCTTGATTGTCATGGTCCATTGGCCTGTGCAATAAACATCCATTCATTAATACAATTTTATGTCCTACATCAGACATCAGTCAAGATCTACCAGGCCTGTGCATTACTGCAAAGGAGGAAATAAGTTACATTCAAATTGCAATGAACAAGTTCCTTCAATTCTCTCCACTCCTAAATGCTCAGTTCTTAATTTATGAATATAATAGCCAGTAGACTTGAGCATAGCTCTTAACATTTTGTGTATCAAAGCACGCATGCTTAAAACGGCTACAATACTCCACTTATTTTGACAGGTATGTGTGCAGGTCTGAATGACTGTCTCCCACTCCCCTCCCCTAAATGCTGTGGAAACCTCACACACTCTTCTGTTTAGTAGAACAGGAAAGGAGAAACCAGAGAAGTGGCGACTGGACTGTTCTCACATACACTCACAACAGGAGGAGGCAGGAACCACCCAGTGCTAAAGTGTAAGTAGGAGGGAAAAAAAGTTCACAGAATGGGATGAAGCCAGCATGGAGGAAGATGAAAAGTTGCCCTGCTGAGAGATCACAAGTTGTTTTAAGGTCACCCTGTGAGATCAAGACTGAGCTCAGATTTTATCCAAGGGCTGCCTGCGAACTCACAGCAAATTCTGGGAAATAAGGAACACCTTATTTTCACCATAGAATTGCACTGTCTTTCTGGTACAGTCCCATATCTAAGCTCACTGAAATAAATGGTAAATAGCATCACCATGACTAGTTAGCTTTCCCCAGCACCCTACTAAATGGTAGAAAACTTTACCATAAATAGTTCAGGTACCACACTGGACCTTCCTTTCCCTGTTCCACAACTCGAAAGGGATAGCCATATTAAGCAGTGCAATGGCTGCACATTAAGAGACGCACTTGCCACATAAAAACTGTTATACATACGGGTGCACCCTAGACAGAATTCACCTCAAGGATGCCATTTTCAGTGGTGTCCCTACAGTGAATGCAGAGTATATTCCACCTACTAATCAAGCAATAGTATTGCAATATGTTATTTTGCAGCTGTTAAAGCAACACCAAGCAGGGCTGTGTAGTATAAACGTCATGGACTGAAAAGTCCAATGTAAGTATCAAGAAGGGTACCACTGCAGGGGCAAGAAGTCCCATCACACCGCGAATGCAGTGGGGGGGGGGAGAATATTTTTAAAGGGCTTGTTCTTGGACACATGACAAAGCAAAGAGGAAATTCTATTCCGAGGCCCCCTTTAGTACTAGTCTAAGCATGTGTACTTGTACAAGCCACCCTCCTTCCTTCACATACTACAACAGGTTAGCTTTCCCACATACACCAGCAGTTTCATAGGTTCCCAAACTTATTTGGCCTACCGCCAAAAGGCTGCTTTAGATAGGTTCTGGACTCTTCTTTCTTTATTCTCCCACTGCCCCCTTATTTGTATTCAACAGCCCCCCCCATTGCACCCAAGGCTCCGACCGCCCACCTGGATTGTTCCAGCACCCTCAGGGGGTGGTACTGCCCACTTTGGGAACCATTAGGGGATCAATAATGTGTGTCTGAACTACTTTAGGCAGTACTAATCGACCATCAGAAACACAGTAGAAAAAAGCTTTCCTGCGCAAAGTTAGCCTCATGTGTACAATATTAAACTACAAATCACCAGGAAAATGGCACCTACCAGTTTAAGTGTGGAAGTACCCAAGACAAACTATACTTTTTGAGAACATACTCGTATGCTTGATGATGCGACTTCTCAGAGACACCGCAGAAACAAAAGAACTACTATCCAAGAAAAAAGACACCGCAGACAAACCAATTCAGTGTAGAAATTCACCCAAATCATTTTGAGACAATTGTCTTTGAGGGAATTTTTCCCACTGCTTTTACGAACAAGTTCTCTTGTATTGTCTCCGAGCACAGAAACAATTTGAATAAAGCATTGCACAGGAGTACTTTCCACTATCCAAGCACCCCGTTACATACTAAAGAGAATGAATGAATAAAAGTAACTAAAAAGGGAGAGGAAACTGGTCTTCAAGAAAGGATGGACACAAGTAGACCATAAAAACAGCACATTTACATGCCCTGCACATATGGACTATGTCACCACTCAGTCATATTTATCATTCAAGTCTTTTAGAAGAGGAGGAGATTGGATTTATACCCCGCCCTTCACTCAGGGCGGCTTACAAACTTCTTTCCCTTCCCCTCCCCACAACAGACACCCTGTGAGGTAGGTGGGGCTGAGAGAACTCTTTCTAGAACTGCTCCTGAAAGAACTATGGCTTGCCCAAGGTCATCCAGCAGCTGCAAGTGGAGGAGTGGGGAATCAAACCCGGTTCTCCCAGATTAGAGTCCGTGCACTTTCACCAAATCTTCCTCAAAATGGTGTTAAAAGCATCTCTAACACGTTCTTTGGCCATTGTTAACAACTACTATGGCATCATTTCTCCTTTAACATAGTCTTGTGGCCAGCTCCTTTTCTCAGTTGACCCTTGCTGATCTCTGCCGGTAAAGCTGGTTCCACTGGTCTTGCTAACATAAAAGAGTCAGGTCTATGTTCTGGCAGTTTGAATTTTCAACAGCATCTGCTGGCTCACACTTCAATCCCAGTATTCAGACCCATAGCAATCAGCATCACATGATCAGCTACACAAACAGCACCACAGCATTTCCCTCGGTTATTAAAGCATATAATGTAAAGTGCTGCAGTTATGGTTGCACTAACTGTACACTGCGGCTCTGACCTGCACACTTGAAAAAACATTTTAAAACTCAGCTGGTCGCAGTAACAGAAGATGTACTTGATGAAAACCCTTCTAGCTATACATGTAAACATTCTAGTTGTGCTATACCATGTGGGATGGTATACACTAGCTACCTGGGCTTGCTTTATACATACCTAATTACACACAAACTGCAAGTGTAAAAAATTAGAAGTCACATCTTTAGAAACAACTCTGAGTCATCAGCGCCGCAATGTGGGGAAGTGCCCAAACTGGGAACATAAATCTGTAGTGTTGATCTGCAGCGGTTTATTTATTTACAACATTTTTATGCCGCCTTTCCACCCCATCAGGGTCCCTGTAAGGCAGCACACATAAAAACATTTGAACAAATAGAAACAACATTTAAAATTGTAAACTAATTCAAGAAAAAACAGACACCAGTTATAACCCTCATGAACACAAATTATGACAGTGGTGTTCTACTCCGAGTATCCACTTCCAAAACACATTCTGTCAGCGAGAGCTAAAATGCTCATTGCCAATAATGTAGAAACAGATGCAAAGCATTAAAAGAATCTGTAACACTGAAATCCAATCAAAGCACACCAGTGTTTTAGTACATTTTCCCCCCTTTCAAACAACCACCTAACCCTAGCTGGGGTCAGGGGGGAGAGACTACAGTGCCTCCAATGACAATGTCTGACAGGGTCCCTAGGCAGGCACTGCAGAACATTTTCAGGGCCCTCTAATGACTTTTAGGAAGATCCACCCACACCCTCATGCTTGATAAAACTAACTTCTTGAAACACTTTTGGTTACATTTGTATTTTTTATTAATTATCCTAAGAAACATTAACTTGTTTCATTCCTGGCTGTCTCCTTTCAAAGTTGATTCCTGAAGCTCTCTTCTTCCTTTTCCAATGCTTCTCCTTTCTTGTTGAAGATGGAATGGATGCAGAAAACCGCTTGGAGCACCCAATCTCTGGCTATCTTCTATTTCTTCTAATGAACAGTTTTGACTGTTCTGCGCTAGGCTAGTCTGACCAATACTGCTGGTTCCATTATCTCAACAGGCATTTATTGGGGGGGGGGGACAGATGACAAATGGCTATCGTGTACATAGGTCCCTCTTTCTCCCAACAGGCAGCTGGACCAAAAAAATGTTTCCGG
>NW_015161425.1:734962-748472 GCF_001447785.1 Gekko japonicus
TTCATTAGCCTCTCTGAACCAAAATACAAAACTTTACAAAAGACGTTTGCTTGCAGGACTGCAATTGGGTGCCACTGAAATGTCTGTGTAGTTTTGAAACTATGCCTTTAGCACCCCAAGCAGACTGTGCATGCGCTCCAAGATAAAAACGTGAAATTCCAGCAACTGAGTACTTTCTGTAGCATCTCCAGCCAATGCGGACTCATAGTGCTTTAAAACTGTCAATGTCTTTGACAGACTTCAGGAGAACGACTGAAATGGCCATGTATTTTTCTAGCAGCCATAAGCAAGCTATGGACACCTGTGCTCATGTTTAGCAATTGTGTCACTACCAGGCTCTTGGCCTACTTTGTTAATTTTATGGTTGTTTTTATTATTTCACTATCCTTTTTTTAACCCTGTGAGCGGTCATGAACAGATCTCGGGAATGGCTGAATATAAATTTTCCAGATGAATACCACATTGATGCAGTATGTCATGCATGAACAGGCAGAAGACCACAATTCCCAACAATAGTCATAATACTTGGATCACAGTCAGATGCAATTTTAGCCCAACTGTTCTAAGCCATTTTCTCATGACCCCTGTCATTTGTGGCAAGGAAGACAGGGTTGTTTCCTATCTAGCAGAGTGCGGGTTCATGTTAAGCAATCCATTGTGGTTACCGATACATAGCTCACTGTTTAAGAACCGAGCCAGAAACTTGTGGCAATATGTATCAAAGGGCAGGTGATAGTCCGCCAGGCTCTAAACATCAGCAACCAAAGAAGTAAGTTTTGGAACTGCTTTCTTTGAGGGAAAAATGGATGGAGGTACCTTTCAAGGAAGGCTCAACAGTCTCTATGAAATCCAGGAACCCTTCCTCAAAATAAACATGGCCAATTCCTTCCTATTATTTTCTCCACAGTAGGCTACTACAGTGCTTGTGTGGAGCTATCTGCTGGTGAAGGTGACAATGCAGATACCGCCCTGGCACTGAGCAAATGCCCCTTCAGGAACTGCAAAGAGAAATGACACCAAACGGAAAAGGCCCTTCCCTTAGCAGGTGGTCCCTGATTCTACATCTGAGTCCCCACCCTTTTCAGATGGTGAAACTGAGTAATCAGAGGACATAACAAAGGGCTGTAACTTCCTTTCCCTCTAACTGTGCGTGGGTGCTGGGTCCGGAATCAGATAACTAACGGCAGCAGCTTTCGCCTTTGCAGCTTACTGGGAAACTGCTCAGGAAAAGCAACTAAACAGGCGGTTAATGGGATGACAGAAGATGGCATGCTGATCTCTCTCTCAGCAGCACTGAAGTCGCTTCCTCCTGTTCACGCATCTCCTGATCAACTTTACACATGTCCTGTTGTTGAGATTCGTCCTGGACAAGCATTTCTTGTACAGCCGTATAATCTGTTCTGCAAACCGTCTCCACAGCGGCACAAACACAGCAACGGGCACTCCTCTGTGCGACAGCTGTCGCTCTCTTCTTCTGCCGATTGTGTTTTGCTCACTGTGCTAGACACGCTGCACTGTGCAGAGAGAGAAAGAAGCCCATCGTTATGGCATCAGAAGCAAGAACCTGAACTTACACACACAATTCCGAGACATATCAGTGTGACACCCATGAAGACAGAAGTAGTTAAAATTAAAAAGTGAGCAACCACTCCCCCCCCCGTCACACACTCCCAACCGGCATTCACAACTCTGCCCAATTCTGTTCACAACAAAGATGTCTGCCACAAGTTACACTGGGTGTAGATAAAGCTTTTGAAAAGACTCCCTAATACCTTCCCCTGAAATGCACATGCAAATGTCATTTACTCACCACATGAACAGTCCAGATGGGAACAGTTGCACAGGTGGTTTCCAAGGCTCCACAAATCACAGAACCTGAAGTCACCACATGCACTGTATTTGACTGGTGGGCAGACTGCGGGGTCTTCAAGGCCATACTGTCAGTTAATCAGATGAGGACTGTGCATCTGTTTTCAGCTGACAACACACATAATGTTGAATAGTAGAAAATGGGAGAGAAACTTCTCTTACACAGAACAGATAACAGAATATTTGTGAATGAAGTGTTGGAAATTAGAGATGTCGTGTGAGTGCCTGCCTCACAAGGGCTATTCTGGGGAGCACCAGCTGGAAAGTATTTTCTCCTTTTGAACAAATGAAACGCTTAAAGATTTTATTCGCTTAATGTGTAGCAGACAGATTTTTATGTAAAACAAGCCTATAGCAATAAATATTTATTTATTCCTCATATTTCTACCCCGCCCTCCCAGCCAAAGCCTGTGAACAAACATATAAAGCATATGTAAGGATATGTTTATTCTTCAAATATGACTAATTCAGTCCACAATTAATTTGTTATAATGCATACAATAATACACTATTAAAGAGTTCAAAGTTTTCAGCGCCACAAAGCTTAACATGGTATCCAAATACACTGTACATCTTTTAAGTTTATATGTCACTAGTTCTTTCTAAACAATTCAACAACAAAAATTTTGTATTTTCCATTTTTATTTTTCTCAGCCTCTCAGATGACAAAAACTAAGATACATCAATTTTGTATTTTCCATTTTAATTTTTCTCAGCCTCTCAGATGACAATAACTAAGATACCTACATGTACTAACGTGGCACAGGGTTCAGTAGTCTCCAACTCTCTCACTCTGCCATTGGGTATATTCAGTTCTGCTTTCAGAAAACTAACAGTGCTATCCCAAGCAAACGTATAGCCTCTAAATCCAGTGAAGCCAGTGGTCTTATATTAGGCTAGAACTCTGCTTCGGCTGTCACTATAAGGCACCCCTGATTTTTAATTTCATAAATGTGCCAAGTATTAAACAACACTTATTAAGTTGTTAATTTCCCCCGTGACTTCAAAATTTCCAGAAATTTTATTATCTTTGTTGACAATATTATGGAAGTTGCTATACAAAAGAGGCAGTAAACATTATCAAGATGAATAATGATTCGCTTCTGAACTGGTGCATGCCATGGACTTCTATTCTAAAAGTTATAACAAGGAAAATAGTTCTTCAGTGGATAGTCACCATTCCCTGCTCTACTCCTTCTTGTTTGCTTATATACATACTCCCTCCCTAGCCCAGTATGTAACACAAGATTACTCTCCCCTTGCAGCTTCAGACACCTGGAGAATGAAAGCTACAACAGGAGAAAGAAACTATCCCATAACTTGTAGAATGGGATTTAATGAAGCATGCTTGCTGTTTTCCCTGCCAGCATTTATGAGTTTATATTATGTTTTATTTAATTGTTTTAAATATTACGTATATTTGTTTTTTAAATGTCTCAAATGTTTCCCTCATTTTTATGCAGAAAACTAAACAAGGGAAGAAGAAAGGAGTTGAAGAGAGGCCTGGTATAATAAATTGCGCTGATCTCTATATTTGAGAATTGAAAGGTTCACACATAAAAGACGATGAGAGAGGTCAGAGTCTCTAGCCTCTCATGCCATGAAGATAAAAGTGCAATAAAGGTAAACAAAAACTAATTAAGAAAGACTTTTTGAAAGAAAAGGATTATGGCATGTATTTACAATACTTTATCATTTCCATTACTTCCAATAGCTTGTCTGTGTTCTCTATTTACTGCCATACATTTTGTATTTATTTAGAAGACTTATATCCCGCTTTTCAGCCCAATCAAAGCCACCAAGGGAGCTAATTAAAAAACAAGTTGTTAAAAAACACATCATAATACAAGTTCAAAACCAGAACTAAAATGACACTTACATGTACAGAAACCATCAATTAAAAATGCAGGGTAGGGACGAACATCAGGTGAATCAAATGCCATTGTATGTCTTTCAAAGTAACATGTTTAGTAGTGGGATGCCATTCGTTACCAGAAATTATTCAGCAGATGAACAACAGCCCAGTATTTTCACCAGATAATCCCAACACTCCGATTTAAAGGAGTTTAATTCCAAGGAAACTCCTAGACACTGATGATGTTAATGAAGAAAGAGAGGGAGCATACATATTCTTAGAGAAGAGATGTGAAGCTGGAATATAATCCTGATGCAGTCTAAGCAGGTATGGGCCTTGCCATTACTTGAAACGCATAATGATCTCTTCTTTGAGGCTATGCAGGTTGGGGTGTTACTGACCATCTCTGCCTAGCCTTCCTCAAAAGGAAGTTAAGGTAAAAGAGAATGTACTTTTACCATCCAATGGAGCAGATACACTATTCATTCTACTAGAGTCAACTAGATGTAAACACATTAGCAATACGTGTAGCACACGCCTTCTCCAGGCACTCCAACAACTTGCCTGTACTTAGCCCTAGCTGAGAAGCTTGCAGCCGCCACCACCACCACCCAGCCAACAAGCTTTTGCTAAAGCATTCTATGTACTGTGAATTGCTAGGGAGAAAAAAGAGAATGGTAATGTTTGGCTAAAAATAGAATTATAACAATGACAATATTAGTTCTTTTTAAAAAACTCCAGTAAGCTGCTCCAAACGTCCTGCACGACACATGGCCTATGAATGTAGCTAATAAACATATCTAGTAAATGTCAATAAAATAAATGGCACATCTCTTGACTGGAAAGTATAGCATACTGTCTCTTTCACCTTAGCTTACATAGAAGGAAAGTAAATTAGTCACAGAGAGTTGGTAACCAAAGGTTCTCAAACAAACCTCTGGCTTCATCAAGGATGGGAACTCAGGCACCTCTGATCAAAGACCAAATGAAGTGAGATTTGTTTCCTCAGACTGCACATTTACTGATTTCAATGGGATGGGGTTGCCAACTGAGTCGGGAAATACCTGGAGATTTTGGGGGTGTAACCTGAAGAGGGCAGGGTTTGGGGAGGGACTCCAATGGGCCAAAATGCCATAAAGTCCACCTTCCAAAGCAACCATTTTCTCCAGGTCTCCAGATCAGCTGTACTCCCAGGAGATCTCCAGCCACCACCTGGAGACTGGCAAACCTAGGGTAATTTTATATATTTGTGATTGCTTTTATAAATATATAAGCCTCGTTTTGGAAGTTCACAAGGACCTTTCAAAATCTTGCCCTTGGCAAATGAAAACTTAGACGGTAAAAGTGCAAAAGGTGGCCACCCCCCCGACAAGCATTCCCGTGCTAGTTTTGCTTTATCATTGATTTATTCAAAGCATAAAAGTAGCCTCGAAAAACAATGGCAGCCCTATACCCAATCCGGCTTTTACATCAAAACACTTTCCTCTGTGGCCTGGGAAGCAGTTGGTCAGAATGGTCCCGGCAAAGTCCGTGGCCAAGAGAAGGCAACATCATCCCGCACTGGCTCCATCATCAAGTCACAGACTGCAACCATTTTGGATATAGCACGAAAGACCACGCGAGAGACGGCGGGGGAAAGCTGAGCACCCCCAAACCTACACAGTGCTGAGCTCCCCATAAGCATCCGCCTCCCGAGTCCGAGCTTTTACCTTGGATCCCAGCAACGGTTTTCCGGTCCTCCCCACCACGCGCCAAACAGAGCCACCCACTATCATACGTCCTGCCACGGCCGCCATGTCAAGTGAGGGAAATGGGAAAAATAGGCACGCCCCCTACCTCTAGCTACGTCGCCACACTCTGCGCAAGCGCGCGTGCGGCAAGGAAAACGCGGTGTCGGATTCGTGGTTATAAAAAGGAGGCGGGCGTTTGGGCACTCGGTGGTAATGTTAGGAAATGGGGAGCTCGTATATGAAGCTGGCGTGTAGCATGGATAGGGAAAAAAAATAAAGCTGCAGGAAGGGAAGCAGGGGAGTTTTGAAATGGGTGATCGTGGAAGAGAGTTTCCTAGAGTTCCCAGCCTCCAGGTGGGGCCTGGGGATCTCCCGCTTTTACAACTGATCCCCAGCCGACAGAGATTAGCTCCCCTGGAGAAAATTGATGCTTTGAAGGGTGGACTCTATGGCATTGTATTATGTTGAGGCCTCTCTCCTCCCCAAACCACGCCCTCTCCTGGCTCCACCCCCAAAGTCTCCAGGTATTTTCCAACCCAGACTTGGCAACCCTAGAGTTTCCCTTCTGCTCCCGAAAATATTATTTCCTTCACAGGTAGTTAGTGTGCGCCAAAAATAAGCAAGAGTTTTGTAGGATCTTCAAGACTAGTAGTCCATTCTGTCGTTTTCCTGGACGAGATCCCATTTTGCCATATTCTTTACAAGAAGAGATTGCATTTATACCCTGCCCTTCACTACCTGAAGGAGTCTCAGGGAGGCTTACAATCTCCTTTCTCTCCCCACAACAGACACCCTGTGAAGTAGGTGGGGCTGAGAAAGATCTTTTGAGAACTGTCCTTGAGAGGGCAGCTCTGAAAGAACTTATGACTGACCCAAGGTCACCCAGCAGCTGCATGCGAAGGAGTGGAGAATCAAACCAGGTTCTCTCAGATTAGAGTTTGTGCTTCTGACCACTACACCAAACTAGTGTGAGATGTGTTTCTTTAGGTGGGTGTGCTGATTTTCAGAGCTACATAATTAGCATGGTTTTGTTTAAATGGTAGAAACTGTTATTTTTTAAAAATTAAGTATTTCTACAGAGGGCCCCAGAAGAGAAGTCATCCTCAATGACTCTGTTCCAGTGGTCACAAAAGTAAAAAGGAGTCTGATAGCACTTTTGGAGACTTAACATGTATTGGAGCATAAACTTTCACGAGGTGGGTGTATGGTGTGAAACTTGAGTTTGCAAATAATTCTGAATAGGAGAGTTAAAAAGCTATGGTATATAAAGCATAGCAAAGCATACAAGATAACCACAGTGCCCATTCAGAACAGCCAACTGGCATTTATTTCTGTCATTTTTATGCCACCTTTCCATGGGGAAAAAACAGGCTCAAACCAGTTGACAAAAAAATAAGCAACTATTAGGTAAAGGTAAAGGTTTCCCTTGCTCAAAAGGTAGTTGAATCTGACACTAGGGTTGCAGTGCTCATCTCCGTTTCCAAGCCGAAGAGTCAACGCTGTCCGAAGACGTTTCCATGGTCATGTGGCCAGCCTGACTAAAGGTGCACAGTGCATGGAACGCTGTTACCTTCCCACCAAAGCGGTACCTATTTATCTACTTGCAATTTCTTGCTTTCGAACTGCTGGGTTGGCAGGAGCTGGAACCAGAGATGGGAGCTCACTCCATCATGCGGCACTCGGGTCTCGAACTGCTGAACTACCGACCTTCCAGCCTGCAGTTCAGCGTCTTAACCACTATTAGGCAGACATAAAGCCACAGAGGTCCCAGTACTCGTCCTGCCAGTTAGCAGGTACCTGGGAGGAAAATGTCACCAGGTGATCAGGAAATGCTGCTCTGTGCTGATCCTCCAGCCTGCTCTACCACTATTGCTGGGGAAAAACGTCCTATGGCACAAAATAGAGAACTGTTAGGAGATCTGCCTCATCCTCAGTTTCTAGATGACTTGGCTGCCACAAGCCTCTGATCTCTTGCTGGGTCAGTGGATGAGATAGCAGTAAAGAGCTCAGGTTAACACATGCAGAGGCTAAGAAAAATGTAATTGTACAGTTAAATGCACCTTGACCTGGATGGCCCAGGCCAGCCTGATCTTGTTGGATCTTGGAAGCTAAGTGGGGTCAGCCCTTGTTATTATATGGATGGGAGACCACCAAGGAAGTCCAGGGTTGCCACACAGATGCAGAAAATGGCAAGCCACCTCGGAACATCTCTTGTCTTGAAAATCCTATGGGGTTGCCATAAGTTGGCCGTGACTTGATGGCACTTTCCATCACCACAATTAAAAACAATTTAAATACAATTAAACCTACTAGTAGTAAATTCTAATTTAGCAATTACATGATGTTTGTCAATATACTGTTAAGCACTCTTCACCCAGCACTGAGAAGTTCCAGGGTCATCTCTACACTTGTATGAGGCAGCAGTTCCCCACAGAGATATCACCTTGCTGGAAGAGAAGCACCAGACACTATCTCTTAGTCTCAGCCTCCAGAGGGGGAATTAGAAGAGAGTCAGATAAACAGGCAAACTGAGTTCCTTCCTGTTTAGTCTTCTGCCTTTGTCTCTTTGATGAGTAGACTGATGATACTCTTAGGGAACTGCTTCCTTCCACTCACTTCTCTCTCTCGTGCACACACAAAGAAGGAAACACTCCATCTTTGCACCATGCATGCATGCAACCTCCATCTGCATCCATCCAGGTAGTTAGAATAGATTCTATCCCTATCTCTCATCTACCCTATCTAGAATGGAGTTCACTCAATAAAGAACTATTAGTTTGAAACTGACAAGTGGCTCTGTGCAACTCTGTAACATTGCTAGCACATACAGTAACAGCTAGACCCATATTGCTGCCTCTGACTCCGCCACACACACACTCTTGTCCGTTTTTATTTATATTCTTAGCATTCTATGGTTGCCACTCATTCTCTTTTTCCCTTTCTCTTACCTTCTGTCATTGATGGGACATGTTGGGGAAGAGGGAGGCTGGGTGGTAGGGTTACATGGTGTTTGTTGTTATATTTTGAGATGTAAAATTTATGGAAACTTTGGTCATAGGAAAAAAAAGTTTTCCCCTGGTTATTCCCCCTGAAAAATTGAATACTTCTGTCCTGCCAAACCTAAATGAATTTTACTGCTTTAACAACATAAAATACACAATTTATGATTTACTTAGCTTATAACATTGCAATGTTTGAAATATTTATGGAATTTAAAAGTTAAAAATGCTTTAGTTTTGTACAAGCAAAGTTGTAAATAAACCCAGGTCTTGAGACAAATCTGCAAGGTGATGCATCCTATGCTATTTTAGCACATGTACCATAGTTTTTGCTATCTGGTTGGAGAGACCTAACTTCTCTATGAAACTTTCAGTTTCCCTCAGAGGCTTTGATATAGTTTTTGCTCCACCTACTTCTGATTCCCCCCCCCCCGGCAAGGTAGGTCAGTAAGCTACTTTTTACCCAGTTTGTGGATAAATGTGTCACAGTGGTTTGAGGGAGAGTGAAAAGGTCAACCACATTAGGTCAGAAGGACAACAGAAGGCATGCAACTGTTGAGAAGCAATGAAAGCCCTGCATGCTCCACTCATGAAGATCAAGTATCCTTCTAAGTACAGAAATACACTTCAGTTGTATATGACTACAGCATGTCCACCTTGTCTTTAAAAACATTTCATTCATCTGAAAAGAGAAAACAAAATTTCCAATTTGTCTGTTGGAAAGGTTGGGAGGGAAAGGCCATTTTCTGGGCCTTTGCCTCTCTAATTATATTTACTACTCTATGTGAAAAATAGTAAAAAAACCGTACTAAAATAGTTTGGATATTATTCTGCAAGTTGAGGTTGTGGGATGCTGGAACTCTAGGCCTATATATCCAATATTTTTCTCTCAGATCATATTGTATTGATCTCTCAGATCATATTGTACAGTCTATCAAATTAAAATATTTTTAATCAGCTTTCCCAAACAGTAAAAAATTCTATAGGCAACTCTCCCTTGGCTGGCTTTGTTTGAATGCAAGAGAAGAAGGTGGTGGAGGAGGTTTGGATTTATGCCCCGCCCTTCACTCGGAGTCTCAGAGCGGCTTACAATTTCCTTCCCTTCCTCTCCCCACAACAAACACTCTGTGAGGTAGGTGGGGCTGAGAGATTGCCTCTGAGAGAACTGTGACTAACCCAAGCAGCTGCATGTGGAGAAGTGGGGAAATCAAACCCAGTTCTCTAGATTAGTGTCCACAACTTTTAACCACTACACCAAACTGGAGAGTACTGGAGACTTTAGGTATTTCTATAATGTTTGTTTTATTTACAGAGCATAAATGCAAAAAAAACAACTCAAAAAGACAGCAGATCTTGCACCACACATCATCCTTAGGTACAGATATCCTGCAAGTCAAATGCTTCAGCCAACTTCCAGCTCTGTCTTCTTTGCTTTCCCTCTGTTTCCAAATTCCACTGTTTGTTTGTACTCAGATACATCTGTCCCCTCTTCTCAGCTGGGATCACTATCTCCCAAGTACTTATGAATACTCCGAGAGCCAGGGGTCGTTTCGTAGAAAAAGAACTAGGGGAACTCATTAGCATATGCCACACCCCCTGACATCACGGGCCCGGCGGTGGACCTGCAAGGCCAGCGGGAGTGTGAGGAAGCCCCGCCAAGGCCCTCCCTGGCCCCAGGCAGGCAGGGGTGGGGAGAGGCGGGGAGGAAGCAACTTACCCTCCCTCTTCTCCTGCCTCCTCCTGGCTGAATGAGGGCTGGAAGTGGGGCGGCCGGAAGCAGGGGGTGGGGCTTCATCATGTGCCCCGCCCCCCACACCTCACCCGGGGGAACTGTGTTCCCCCACGATCCCCCCCGAATCGACCTCTGCCGAGAGCCATCAAGGGATCATCTTCTAACAATTATTACCCACTGAGGAAAATAATTTTTGAGTAAAAGTAATTGCTTATTCATTAGGACCTACTAAACTATCACAAGATAGTGGGTGTAATTCATTTAGGTGGGATTACTTGTCATAGCGTTGTCAGTCTCCTGGAGAAAATGGCTGCTTTGGAAGGTGGACTCTATGGCCCCTCCCCAAGCCCCGCCCTTTCCAGGCTCCGCCCTCAAAATCTCCAGGTATTTGCCAACTCAGAGCTGGCAGCCCTACATTCAGTAGGCTTTGCTGTTACTGCTTTAGTAGCAATTGCTGGCTTTCATCGTTCAGATAATAGTGTAATTGCTTCTGCTTAGTAATAACTATACAATTGAAATAAATTGTGGTGGGAAATCTTAGTGACTATCTGTAAATCTTTGCAGGAGTGGGAACTCTGATAGGGGAATCCAATTGAAAATACTCTGGACTCCGTAATCCTGTATGTAACAATTTATATTTGGGTGTGCATGAAGGTATTCAGGATGTGGTCGGTGCTGGAACAGTGGGGTGAATTTCAGTAGTTGACACTGGGGGAGCAACAATCCTTTGCTTTCCTCCTCCACTCTCTTAAGGATATATTTACTCCTTAAAGCAAAGGGTTGTCTCCTCCCTTCCTACTTACTGGTGGCTTTTCATGCAGGCATATAGTTTCAAGCCAACATAGGCTTTTAGTGAAGAAAGGTACCTATTACCCTTTAAGCTTGGCTATGGTCTGGATTTTTTGTGGAGTGGCCCTGGCCATTTCAGTCCCTTTCCACCGCAAGTATTCCATCTTCTCATTTCTTCTGGCACACCACAAAGCCAATTGGAGCAGTGGGATCGGAGCGGAGACAGAGAAAAGAGAAAAAGGAGCAGGGAAGGGGAAGAAAGAAATATGGAGGATGACAAAGGAAACAGTAACAGTGGGATCGGAGCAGAGACAGAGAAAAGAGAAAGAGGAGCAGAAAAGGGGAAGAAAGAAATATGGAGGATGACGAAGGAAACAGTATAAAAGAGGGAGTATGAATGGAGCAAAGTGAAATAAAGAGAAGGAGAGAACTTGAAATGGGATAATGAAGAGAGTAGCATGGGTCAGGAAACAGGGCACCTTGAAAGAAAGCAAGTTCCAGGAAACACATTGGGGTGCACCAAGGGCCCTCACATTTGCAATCACTCGCAGACTGATTTCCTGCAAAGGGAGCCCAGCTGCTCCTTCAAATGTGCATGAACATATAGGAAATATGTCTAGTATGCTAAAATTTGTTTTTCTTTCATGTATTCACTGCATGTACATATGCTTTTATCGTTTTGAATATTTTTGGCTTTTTCATAATATGGCAGTTCAGGGATCTAAGTGGTAATTCCCAAGTTCCTTTGCTGACCTGATCAGGGGTTCACTTTGCACTGTATGGGGAAAGTTTCCATGGGGCTGATATTCAGACTTTATCTTATTAAAAAGACAAACATGAAGAAAATCAAAGCTAAAGAATGATTTATACTTCAGTAAATCGGAGCCTATGGCATATTTCCACATGTATAAACAGCTGGTAGATGTTCAGATGAAAATGCAATAATTTTATAACAAGTTGTTTAAAAATTCCTACCAGCTTCACTATACAGCTGCTTTTATACAGGTTATAGAAAAAGACTGGCATTATTATTATTTTATATTACCAATTGTGGCCCTGAAGAAAAACTTCTATTGATGGGTTTTCACCTCTGAAGAGTGGAAATAGGTAATGGTTTTGCACGTGAGGTCATCACGTTTCGTCTTGGGAACTAATCAATGACCCCTTTTACATACTGAACCTTTGGTTTCATTGATGGCTTCCGAGATCAAATGCCTCAAAGAAGAATGCACAAAGAACTAGAAAATAATTTAGGCCGTGGCTTATTCCATGTTTCCTAAATTGCATTTGTTTAAGTAGTTTTGAAAATGTTATTATTTCCATATCTACATTGGTGATGGAAAGTGCCATCTAATAGATCCACCACCACTGTTGTTAGGTTTTGCATATCATTTTTTCCTTTTGAAAAAATCTTATTTGGTTGCTGAATTTTAAGTTTTTTTCCCTTGTCATTTTTTCCCTGTTCTTTGAAAGAAAGAAATTAAAACATAATACAAATAAAGGAGAAGGAGAAGTCGCAGCCAACTTATGGCATGTACTTATGGTACAATTTTCAAGGCAAGAGACATTCAGAGGTGGTTTGCCACTGCTTGCCTCTGCGTGGCAACCGTGGACTTCCTTGGTGGTCTCCCATCCATATAATAACCAGGGCTGACCCCACTTTGCTTCCAAGACCTGACAAAATCAGGCTGGCCTGGGCCAATCCAGGTTAGGGCATAGCTATATTACAGATAGTTTGCCTCAATGGTTCTCTGAACAAACAACATTTACAGGATTGAATCCAATAGTTTTCTCTCTCTTTTCTCTTGATATTTGAAGGACTGAATAGTAGTTATAGCAGGGTGATTCTTCTCAATCCCCATTTTTCATCTCCTCAACACTTTTCTTGATAGGCCTATTATTCTTGTCTTGGTATAGGAATTTTCCGTCTCATCTTGGCAGGGCTATTTCTTCATCTTTAACTGATAATGATATCTTTGTTTTTGCTCTAGCAGATATAGTGTTTTCCTTTAAGAAACACAGACATGTACTTTACTCCTAAATAAGAAATTGGTTGATTATAGCATTTTTCCCCCCTAGTGCTATTTCTGCACTGGGCTAAATTTGTTTCTTTCTGCAATAATACAGTAGAGGCATTGGGACGTTCGCAGGACGGAACGTCTGTGAACAGTAGATTGTGCATCCAGCTATCTTTCTATTATGAATTCACAAGTAATTGTTATCAAATGGAAAAGGGGTGGCAGTGGACATGAGTAGTCCTCTGAGGAAATACCTCCTTGAGAAGTGTGAAGGTTTTGGCACACAAGCCTGTCCTGTGGTTTGGCAAGATTTAACATCACAATCCAAAGTTATGGATAAGACAACAGGTACTGATCTTCTGTATTGGTTTCTACCTGACAGAAGAATAAAATGAAATGCAGAAAGCCTCTAAACTGAAATAAGACTCCATTGCTCATATCTGGAAAATATGATGCTATGAAAGTGAAATTGTAATAGCCAATAATGTCTAATATATTTGTTTAGCGATCAACATTCC
>NW_015161425.1:748970-763166 GCF_001447785.1 Gekko japonicus
GTGGCTGCTGTTGAACAGTAGCAAGCAGCCAGGCCTAGTTGAATCATGCAAGTCAGGTGGTATCAACCCCTAGGTTTGCCAGCCTCCAGGTGGGACCTGGAGATCCCCCAGAATTACAACTGAACTCCAAACAACAGAAATCTGTCTCCCTGCAGAAAATGGGTGGTGGACTCTGGCATTATATCCAGCTGAGGTCACTCCCCTCCCCAAACTCTGCACTCCTCAGACTTCACCACAGAATCTCTAGGAACTTCCCAACCTAGAGCAGGCAGTCCTAGTTCCAGGCCTGGCTCCAAGCCCCCTGCTATTTAGCCATTCATATTGTAGGAGGAATCTTTCACAATCTGAGCTCCAATTCTGCTTTTGCTCCCCCCACCCCAGCTATCAGCCAGTCTATCTCTCACTGGGCCTTAAGTAGATCCCTGAAGGGGCCATTTCAAAAGGTATTGGGGGGGGGGGGAACCCAACCCTTCCTGATTTTTAAAAACTTTTTGGATTTTTCTGTAGAACCAAGGAGTCCCCTGAGTCTGTAGAAAAACCTGTTGGGGGGAGAGTGTGCCCCCTATCTGTGGAGATAAGTATCCGCATGCAGAGGAGATATACATTCTGGAATCTGGGATTTTTGCAGCCAGTTGTTAGAGCTGGAACTTGGGGGCTTCAGCATGCTGGAGTTTGCTCTGATCACTGAGTACAGGCAGAGTTCTTAGAATTTATAATTGGTGTAGCCATTTCACTAATAGCCCAACACTGCACATTCCTGTTACCTTCTTTGCCTGGAAGGAGGCCCTGGGGGCTAAGCATGCCTCTTCAGCAGTTGACCAGGCTGGGTTCCATTGCCAGATCATGAGTTTACCAAATCAATTCCTGTATCCTCTGACAAAGAAGATAAATGTTATAACTGAAACCACAAATGAGTTGTTACTAATGAATAGCTGATGCGCAAGGCCTTTGGATGGTATCTGACATTTGTGCTGCTACTTGCATATTTTTAATGTTTTTATTTACTTCATTTATACCCTGCCTTCCTCCCCATGGGGACCCAAAGCGGCTCATGCTGTTCTCCTCTCCTCCATTTTATCCTCAAAACAATCCTGTGAGGAAGGCTGAGAAAGTATGACTGGCCCAAGGTTACCCAGCAAGCTTCCATGGCACAAGTGGGGATTCGCACCTGGGTCTAGGGGGTTTCCATTTCCCAGGCAGGGGGACTTCTGCCCACTGGCAGCTAGCTGGCTGGTGGGGGAAACCAAACAGCGATGTCACATGGTGACATCCCCAACGTGATGATGTCACACGAAAGTGACATCATCACATTGGGGTCATTGCATGGTAATACTCTGGTTTTGGGGGAAAACTCTATAGTTTGAGGTCAATTTTACCATAGAGTTTTGCCCTCAAACCAGAGCATTACCGTGCGATGCCCCCCGATGTGATGATGTCACTTCTGTGTGATGTCATTGTCTCAGTACATTGCTGCGTCATGTCGCTGTTTGGGGGCGGCCTTAAGTAGTGAGAAGGAAGGCTCCCTCCCACCTACCCCCCACCAGCATGTCATGAAGACCTGGCAACCCTACCTGCAGAACCCTGCCCCACTCCCGGAAGTCTCCCTCCCACCTACCCCCCACCAACATGTCATGAAGACCTGGCAACCCTACCTGGGTCTCACAGATACTACTCCAACACTCATAACCACTACACCACACCGGCTCTCCAGATTATGTGATCTTCTCAGTATTTTGTGCTGGGACTTCTGTTGGACTTCAGAGCCCTAGTTCACATTGTTCCATAAATGCCACTCCAGAAGATTGTGGCTTCTGGTGCTATACGAGGATCCCAACGTCTGAATAGAAAATCAAACGTGCTGCTCTGGTACCCGTATCTAGAAACCCTAGGTTAAATTGACAGTAGGGTTGTCAACCTCCAGGCAGGTCTTGGAGATCTCCCAGAATTACAACTGATCCCCAGAGTACAGAGATCAGTTCCTCTGGAGAAAATGGCTGCTTTGGAGACTGGACTCCATGGCATTATACCTACTGAGGCCCCTCCCCTCTCCAAACCCTGCCCTCTCAGGCTCCACCCCCAAATATCCAGGAATTTCCCAGCCCGAACTTGGTAACCCTAACAGCAATCTTCGGATTATTCCTAACACAGAAAGAGTACTTCAGCTTTACCTTAAATCTCTCAGCATTTTACTTCATTTTACAGTGTAGACTTTGAATATTTTTGTAATATGAAGTTCTAAATACCAGGAGATTTACTCCCATGATTTATGTATTCCAAGAAAAAGCAACTATAGGTGAACAAGAACAGATGGCTGAGATTGCAGACATTAAAATCAAAGACAATATTTTCTACACAATGACAACTGATGGATTTGAAGGGAACATAATCAGAAACATCTTGAATGAAAGTTGTCACTTCTTTCTGTGCAACATTTGGATGCATTGCTCAGCCGTGCCAGTATGACATATACATATCCCTGGGTAACATAAACACAATCCATTATGTATACGCAGTACATGGACATTCATATTTCTGTACTCTTTAAGATCCAGTCTATGGTTTTTCCCAGGAGCCCTCTGTTAAGGATATTGTATAATGTCTTTCTAACTTGTGTTCTATTAATCACATATATTTTTTAAAAGTCATGTATATTATACAGCTTTACAAGATGCTTTCCACATAGTTTGTCCTGAAATATTATACACATTTCATTGCCTAGACTGATGATATGGTTATAATTTGAGCTTACACTGGCAGAGAAATTGCTTTCTCAATGGAACTGTAAAACAGCTGATTACTTCCTGAAGCACCTCTTTAAATAAGAATCTTCCCAATAAAATGCCTTTTACGAATTCCTTTAATCCTGGAAAACAACATTTAATCACCTTCAAGAGCTGATGCTAGAGCCGCTGAAAGGGCAAAAATGGCCATCTCTAGATTGATGCATCTCTTGAGTTTTAAAATTAATGTTTTTCTGGTGCCTTGTTTTAATTAACAACCTGTAATTGAAACAGTTTGCATTCATTCTTGATTTAGGGTAAGATTATAAGATTTATGTTTCAGTGCCATGATGTCACTTACTGATGATGTCATTCTACATCATATGTACAAAGCTATTCCAGCTGTCAATAAATAGATTTTGGTGTTTCTCTTGCTTGGTTGGTATGTTGTTGTAAAGTACCCCCACCCCCTGGTTTAATTTCACAAACTGTAAGGGCCAGATTACAATTCTATTTGATCTTTCATTGCTTTTTGTAGTCTTGTAGGTGTGTTTTTACCAGAAGAAGAAGAGGAGGAGGAGGAGGAGGTTGGATTTATACCCTGCCCTTCACTTGGAGTCTCAGAGTGGCTTACAAACTCCTTTCCCTTTCCCTCCCCACAACAGACACCCTGTGAGGTAGGCGGGGCTGAGAGAGCTCTTTCCAGAACTGTCCTTGAGAGAACAGCTCTGGCAGAACTATGGCTTGCCCAAGGTCATCCAGCAGCTGCAAGTGGAGGAGTGGGGAATCAAACCTAGTTCTCCCAGATTAGAGTCCGAGCACTTAACCACTGCACCATTGGTTCTGGTTTATCATCATCATTCATTACGTATGAAAGTGCTTATAACATTGTAGGTGCTGTACAGCAGTAAAACCAAATGGGGTCTAGCTCTACCCTAAATCATCATCATTCATTATGTATGAAACATTGAAACATCATTCATTACGTATGAAACATTACGTATTATAACATTGAAGGTGCTGTACAGCAGTAAAACCAAATGGGTCCGTTCCTACAGGTTCACTGTCTTAACACATAAAAGGAGGAAAAGAGGATGTTTTTCATATTGCCTGGGTTAGACTATTATAACAGGTGATTATAGTAGTTAACATGATTAACAAGTGAAGAAAGAACAATTAGGTGAGCAGAGGAACTGAAAAGACGACAACAGAAAAAATGATATTAATTCTTGTGGCCCTTTCTTACATGGCCAGGGAGATGCTGATTGCCACTTTGGGGTCAGGAAATAATTTTGCTCCATGACCGTTTGGCTGGAGATCCTGGAGGGTTTTTCTTTTTTTTCTTTTTTTGCCCTCTGGGTTTAGAGCAAGGGTCACTGGGGGTGGGGTGGGGAGGTATTTGTGAATTTCCAGCATTGTGCAGGGGGTTGTACTAGATGATGCTGGAGGTCCCTTCGAACTCTATCATTTCTATGATTCTACAAGACAAGAATCTGAATAAAGATTTTAATAGAGTTGGAAGATTCAAAGTACAGATTTCAAAAACACTGTAACAAAAAAAATTAGCTAGGAGCCTTAAAAGAGACAACACTAAAATAACTTCAAATAAAACTTGCTGACTAGCCTAGGGAATAATATTGTCAACTGAGACAGAAACAGAAGGCGAAACAAAGGTTTAAGGGGAAATACCATTAATTCTGCATTTTGCATAATCAGATATCTAGTTGGAAATATTAGTAAAAACAAGAGAAAACAAGGATGATAATTTAGAGCTGAGTATCATCAGCATAAGAATAATACTGCAAGCCAAAAGAGTAAGTAACATTTCTAAGATAAAGGGTGTAGAATTTGGAGCCTTTGACAAAGACTATGGAAAAATAATTTTCAGAGAAAGAAGCAAAAGAGACTTGTATTACCAGCAGTATTCCCTCTAAGATGAGTTAGTGTGAGCTAGCTCACAGTTTTTTAGCTTCTGGCTCACAGATTTTTGTCTTAGCTCAGGAAGGATGCCTCCAGAGCAAACGAATTTATGCAGTAGCCAAATTGTTTGCTCACAACTTTAATGCCAATAGCTCACAAAGTAGAATTTTTGCTCACAAGACTCCACAGCTTAGAGGGATCATTGATTACCACTATTATCAATCGCAATTGGCAAGGCAGAAAATGATCAAAACCCAAGAAGAAATTGATACACAAAACAATCTTGCCTGTCTTTTTATGGAACCATTTTCCTTTGCTTCTGGTTTGGTGCAGAACTATGCAACAAGTTAACATAATTCTGGAGCAGCCTAGTAGAGTTGGACCTTTAACGTGTACAGAAGAGGCTGGTAATGAAAGGAGGCAAAGACTCCACTGGTCTCTGTTGTGACCCTCACCTTGTGGTATGGCCCACCTGAGAAGGTCAGGAGAGCACCCATGATTCTGTCATTCTGCAATCTATGTAAACAACGAATGCTTCAGGAGTGCTTTTCTATAAAGGCAGTAGGGCTATATTATAGAGTAGATTAGGGAGGGAAAGTTAAACAGATTGTGGACTATATCACTGTTATCTCTCTGCTGCACATATTATCCTGTTGTTGCTGAATTATTTTCTCCTGATGTATTACCATTCTATCTGTACTTCTGTACTATGATTATTCAGATTTCTGTAATCCTAGTCCCTGTACATGGTTTATTTGTCTCTTCATACTGATCACATCAGTTTATACTGTGAGTCAGTAAGAAAGGTGAACTATAAAGAAATGAATAATGAAACAATGAATAACAATAAATATTTTATATCCTTTTAAAAGTATATTTCCAACAGAAAGAACAAGAAATAGTTCTGATTCACCCCCAGAAACCTGTAAATCCTGCTTGAAGATCCAGTTCATCATGTGTAAATGGACTGAGAGCAAGGGATGTTAAGTCACCTTTTAAAGAGATCCTGTTATTTGTTGAGAGTATGCTGTACAATATGAAGAACAAATTTGAACGAACTAGATCTGTGGTACAAATAGTAGCACTTCCCTTTCAACAGTCCACCCTCCCCCACTCACCTTTTCAAAAACATTGCCTGAACAAGATCCTTCTGTTGTTTCAGTACAGAACATTTCATTCAAGAGCAGGGTTTGGCTAGCTCATGTGTGAAATGTGACTGATGCTGACTGAATGGATGATCAGAAAAATGATGTTCCTTTCCTTGGAAGCACCCGGGTAGTTGCGATATGAATTACTTCCTGTTTTCTGAAGACAAGTACAGTACCAGATGTCTACAGCTACTGTGACAGCTAGCTGCACCTGAAGGCAAAAGCTGGAGTGATGGGAACAAATATTATTATTTTTTAAAAAGCTTGATATCTTTAATCTCTTTGGATCTTATGTACTGCTAGTCCCAAAACATGTTGGCTGCCGTCCAAGCATGCCTTTAGCGAGTTTATCATTAATAACTAAATTAAATAAAAAGACTCACTACTTTCTAATGCAATATTGGAAGAATGTACTTGGAGCTTAACTCTTCCCCCTCCCCCTTTTTTGTATTTTTGCATTGTGTGTGTGTGTGTGTGTGTGCCTGGAAGTCATGGTGACCTCTGGCGACTCCTACTGGAGCATGGAGGATGTTCAAAGAAGTGGCTTGATAGCCTGCCTTTGCCTTCTGGCCCTGGTATTCTTTAGAAGTCCCATCCAAATACTTGCCATGGTCAGCCCTGCCTAGCCTCCGAGATCTGATGAGATCGGGCTTGCCTTGGGCTATCCAGGTCAGCATGGAGCTTAACTCTTTAACAGCTCCATGTTAAGCAGAGTTACACCCTTCAAAGTCCAATGAAGTGTGTGAAGATGTGGACTCACAAGCACCATTCCCTCAGGTCCCGGGAGGCCAGAAAAGCCCCATGGTCCTCCCAGGTCTCTGCCCAGTGATGTGGCCTTTCCCCCTTACTCCCAGGGGGTACCAGCTTCCCTCTGCATAGTAACTGCTACCAGCGTATCTATAAGAGTATCTCCCACCAAGTGGATTTGTACATCTAGCATTGCTGCTTAAAGGCTCCACCGGGTTGCTATATTCTCCACTATGCTCATACTAGGTAACAAAGGGATAATCTGCTTCACCTTTGTGCTTTCATGCTTTAGGGATGGCAAGCTCAACCGCTGCCCCTTTTCTTTACCTGGTTCCCTATGAACTGATAACTGGCAGCTGAATGGTTGAATCAACTCCACTGAAAATCATCAAGTCTGAAGAGAAATAAAAGTTCTGTTGTGTTGTATCTGTGGTGGCCCACGCACACCCCCATGTCATTCGTGTTGCAGTTATCAAGCGATGTGCATGCTTGTGAAAATCCACCCAAGGCAATTTCTAGATAATATGTGAAACACGGAAGTCTAAAATTATGGATGTGTGTATGATGATTATAATAAATGATAGAAATATCCAATAGCACCAAAATAAAATCTCCAATCAAGGATGTAGCTTGACCTTTATATTCTTTCCAATCCTCGAATACATAATAAAAGATGCAAATTATAACAATCAGCATAGGTATCGAGCCCTGGAATATATATGATAATATTTACATAACATTCTTCCGTCAAAGAACATGATGGTTTACTAGCACCTTTTCCAAGACAGTGCTATTCCAGTTTTGCAGGGCTGTAGAGGAGCACAGAGGACAATCTTCCTTTTCTACAAACTGACACCCTGCTAGCAGATTACACACATTGTGGGGGGGGGGGGGGTTAGGGTTTTTGAGTGTATTTGTCCTTGCTCCTCCTTAGTATAAACTTAAGTACCAGATACAATGAGCCTTTATCAGTAATATGGTGCAAGAGCATCTGGAATGCTGACTGAGGGATTATTCACACTACATGGGAAGTTTCTTGATGGGGTTTTCACTGACAGTGGTGGCCAGATGGTACATGATTTGGTTCTACCAGGGGAAATTTTCACTCTCTTTTCCCTGCCATTGTCATAAACATTACGGCAGAGAGGGGACCACAGCTGTCCTAAGAATCACAACTGGCCACTTCACTTGTTGACCTTTAATAGCAGATAGGGTTTTTTTTTTTACTGATATTGCCTCATTTGCTATTACAGCATTGTTGATTAAACAGCATCATTTTTTGAGCAGTGAAACTTATTCTGTGGTCTCTAAAATTTGTCTTTGGGACATTTTTAAAAACAGCCCTTTTCACTGCAGGAACTCTTTTGTTTGGTAAAGGTGCCTTCAAAACAATTGTGTCCAAGTGGCAAATTGGTTCTGAAAGCAGGGGTTATGAGGAATCTTGTGTTCTGCTAATGTGTTGCATGTGTTGTGAGGACTCTTGGGAACCACTGTGATGTCTGTCTTTTTGTCAGTTCAGCCTCTTCTTTTATTTCAGCATTTCGGGCTTGAGCAGTATCTTTAAGAATGAGTCACATGTAGCTAATTTGATAGAGAAATGGTTCTTATTCTCATCCTACCTGTATGAAAGGTATGATGAGCATAGGTGCTTCTCTAGATCCTTGACTCCATTGTTGCAGATCTCACTGAGTAGCATGCATCATTTCCCACTGTTGTGGAAGGCAGAGTGGCTTGGCTGATTATTCTTAGGCTGATTCTGACTTATGAAGCAGATCCATAATAGGGATAGTTGAACATCATGTGCTTCATCTCACACTCTGTGAGCCGATAGCCTATATTTTATCATGTCATTCAGCTGTTCACAAGCATGTTGAGCCTGTTCATTAAAGCTACTTTTTGCACACTCAAACCGTACAGTACAGTGCAGTTGGCACATTTTATGCATGCATGTTCTCACACAACCCAATGGGATTCCTACTTCCCCCACCTTCCCCACAGACCTGTCATTGCTGCATGCCTTTCAGTAGCCAATTATATAAACAAATAGTGAGCAATCAGATAGTGATTATAAACAAACATTCTTTTTTTTGGGGGGGGGGAGAAGTCTTACCATTCGGTGTTAATATAAGTCCATGTTATCTTGTGCACATTTTTGCAGAGCTTCATGAGAGTTGTCGTTTTCTCCCTCCCTTACCTAACCTGACTATCCATGACCCTGGAGGATAATCCGTTTCACCTGCTGTGAAAATGCAAAGTGGCTGCAAGGCAGAAGGAAATTAAATTCTACCGCCACCGCTACTGCACAGCCACAAAGCTGTTCTGCAGCTGTTCAAATCAAATCAAATGGAGACAAAGTAAAGATATCTGAGGTTCTGCTTTCAAGTGATCACAGCTGTCCAACATGATATGTTCACCTGCTCACCATGAGGTTCTGGCATCTCTAATCTGTAAGTTCTGGCATCTCTAATCGCTGCCCTGAGCCCGTTCGCGGGGAGGGCGGGTTATAAATTTAAATAAATAAATAAATAATAAGTCTGAAAACAAAGTCAGATCTAGGTCAGTACCTGAACATAGAAAGTGGGCTGAAATGAGGAAGGAAAGTGTAGAAGAACAAGCAAATGGAGAGGAAAGCTGCCAAGAAGGCATGGAGGAAGAGGCTGGCAGCCAGATGATAGGAGGGGAGTGAGAGAGAAAAAACTGTTACACTGTCAGCTAAGATCGGATACTGCCTGAACCTTCAGAGAGAGAGAGAAACCGGAGGGATCCTGTCTCAGAGTCTGCCTTGTGCATAAGCAGACTAAACCAGTGAATGCGTGGTGATACAGTTTGTGTCTCCAGAGTATTAGTTGGGAGAAAACCTCAGGAGACTATATAGATTTCAGAGTGTTTTGGGATAAAGTGCACTAGAAGAAAAAGAGTAGGTTTTTATACCCTGCTTTTCTCTATCTTATGGAGCTGCGGTGGCTCAAGTGGTTAAGACGCTGAATTGCAGGCTGTGGAAGGTCAGTAGTTCAGCAGTTCAAGACCCGGGTGCCGCAAGACAGGGTGAGCTCCTGTCTCTAGTTCCAGCTCCTGCCAACCTAGCAGTTAGAAAGCAAGAAATTGCAAGTAAATAAATAGGTACCACTTTGGTGGGAAGGTAACAGCGTTCCGTGCGCCTTGGTGTTTAGTCATGCCGGCCACATGACCATGGAAACGTCTTCGGACAGCGCTGGCTCTTTGGCTTTGAAACGGAGATGAGCACCGCAACCCCAGAGTCGGATTCGACTGGCTTTCGAGCAAGGGAACCTTTACCTTTTACTTTTCTCTATCTTAAGGAGTCATTAGTATAGTGAATACCTGAGGAAGAGACTGTAACTGTGTCAAAGCCCAATTTCTGAGGTGAAAGATTTGTGGTTTCTGAGAGGAGCTCACATTAACACTGTGAGAATCCCGAGGCTGAGGGAAGGCCAATATTCATCTCAAGAATTCCAGCTTGGCTATTAATTGTTCCGTAACCCAAGAGTTAACATCTGAAACATTACAACTTAATGTCCAGAAAAAAATTGTGTTATCTGTAAACAGTTTTAAGCCTTATTACTGAACATCCCTGTTTTTCCAATACCTGGTAGTAAATACAAGTAGTTGTTTTTTTCCAATTCTATTTCCTTGATTTCTGATATGTAATAACTACATTTAGAAGGCCATGGGTTCAGTCTGTGTAATGTATCCAGTCCAGACCGCGTGGCCGGCTTGGGCTCCACGCGGTCAGGCACAAACGTCGAGCTTCGCTCCAAGAGACAATGGACTATGCGGATCCTAGCCTGCTCCAATCAGGGGGCTAGGTTCCCGGCCGAGAGCCTATGGGACTCTCGGCCACTGTAAATAACCTATTGGGAAGTGGGGTGTGTGTGTTTTGGGTGGCGGTTTCTCAGGGAATATAAGCCGGCCTGCGAGCCGGCCAAAGTCGTCTTGTTCCTGATCGAATAAAGTACGCTTTGCTGAAATCACTCTCCATCTGCGTACTTTTCAGTCTGTCAGTAGAAGGTTAAGACAGAGAACATTCTGGTCAAACTATGCGGAATGCGACCTCTTCTTAAAAGGGTTTACAACCCCAACCTTCACATGGACAAGATGGAAACTTGCAGGATTCCAGGGATCAAGGCACTGAGCAGCAGTGCTTCAACACCACCTTCTGAAATCTACCTTCCAGGTAGGACTAAAATCATCACAAAACAGTCCCAAACCTGAAAGGCAGTCCAGAAAGAAAGCATGATAGATGGTAGTAAGGCCCCTGAGAAGTCAAGGAGAATCAACAGAGTCTCATTCCTTTTGCCCATCTCCCAGTACTGGTCATCCACCTAGAAGATCAAGGCTATTTCAGTTCCATAACTTGGACTGAGATCAGATTGGATTCATTCAGGTGTCCTTGACGTTGTCCAGCCACCATTCAGTCAATCACCTTACTTAAGAAGGGTACAGTTTTATGTAGTTGTTGCTCAACAAGTTTATCCCAGTGGGAATCATAAGAGTCCTCTCTGATTAAGCCAAGGGAACCTTCTTGCATGTCAGAGTGTATAATTTTAACTTTAAGGGGGGAAACTTTCAACCAGGCCTGAGCTCAAGAGATGGTTGTCCTAATTCAGCTTGGAGGGCAACCCCCAGTACACAATTTGGAATTCCGCAGATGGAACATAGGAATGTAAGAAGAATTGAATCAAAGGACTTCCCTATTTTGTCAGTCCAGATACCAGCCCCATATAAATTTTGTGCTGCCACCTTTGATGGCAGCTGTGATATACTTGTTGGAATATATGGGTAGCAGAGTGCACAAAGGCTCATAAGCGCAGCAGAGCGATCTGGCACAGTGTGTGTGCGAGCAAGGAACAAAGTTACATGGAGCCTCTTTATACTTGCAAAAAACCAATAGTAAGAGTTTATTATAGGAACTCCATTTTCTAGATAGGATAGAAGAGAGATAGGTTCTCTAATCTAGGGCGATTCTGCATCTAGCATTTGCTCCACATTTTCTCAACTTTGAGGGGAAAGTGCTGCTCAAAACCACATCCAAATACCTCAGGGCAATGCCATACTGACTGCAAGGTCACCCCTGAACAGTCATAAATCTATGCAGAAGAAGGTACCATAAAATCCAGGATCAAAGGAAGTGATAGCAACATGCACTGCAGAGGGGAATTTCTATTCCAATGTGGGTTTCATAAAACAATGGGGGGGGGAAGCCCATGTAGAACCAGCCCTAGTCTAACTAGCTAGATGGATGAAGATGCAGGAAAGACATCCTGCTCATGTTGCCAAGATGGAGAAACATGGCAATGTGTATGCAGAGAGCATGTTACAGCGGAAGGAAGGAAACTTTCCTTCAAAGGATGGTATCAGAGAGTAGTAAAAGCAAGGGTGATCAGTGTCCAGCCTCTCTAGCTCTCTGACTTTCTTGTAGTCTTCCTCTGTAGTATGAGGCAAAGAGACAGCACAATGTCCTTCACTCCCAACAATACTGAGTCCCAGATAAATACAAGAAGCAACAGATGATATTTGATGTGCTGTAGCCAATCTTTTAATATGAGCAGCTTGCACTGACCAAGTTACTGTCTGGTCAAACCAGACTCACTAAGTATTTAAAAATAGGGGACCTCCTCAATATCATCATCATGCATTTTCCACGTGCGGTGTACATGAGATTTCTCCTGCAAAAAACCCAACAATTTTGGATTTTTGATTCTTCCAGACAGTAAATGACAAAGCCTCCGTCAGAGAGGAGAGTCCTGATGTTCTTGATAGGAGAACTGCATCATCAGCAAAAAGTAGGATAGAAACTTTAACATTAGCAATGGATGGAGAATAACAGTCCTGGGCAGAGACAGCAGAAATCATATCATTAATATATAAATTAAACAATAAAGGGGCCAGCACGCACCCCTGACTCACTCCCTGCTGCAGAGAAATTATGTTGGAAAGTCGTCTGTCTAACCCATAGTGGACATGTAGCGGGATTAGAATACAGAATCTCAATCAAAGCCAACAGATGTCAGTTTTAGCTTGTGCCACAATCGGGCACGGGGTATGGTATCAAAAGCTATCTTCAGATTCATGAAGGCAGCAGCAAGGATCCCACGACTCTTGGTTGTATATTTATCGATTAAGAACTGTAGTGTCAGAAGATGATCATCTGTACCAGCCACTCACCTAAATCTGGCCTGCTCCCTTCCCAGGATTTTATTAGTCTCCACCCGGTCCACAAGTTGGTAATAAAGGGACAAAGCGTAAAGCTTCCCAGCCCCTGATAAAAGGCTGATTGGCCTGTAGCTGGATGTGTCTGCTTTTTATCCCTTCTTATATATAGGTATTACAATAGCATGTCTCCAAGCGAGTGGCATAACTCCTGTTGCATTTATCCAAGTGAATACAGTTGCCAATGTATCTTTCCACCATGAGATATTGGCTTTGAAGAATTCTGGGGGAATTAAATCTGGACCGGGGGCCTTCCCATTCTTCATTTAGAAATTAGAAAACTCATTTCAGCTGGTTGAACAGGGGGCCGCTCCAGCAGTTCAGCTAGGTTCCAATTACTCTGATAATCACAGTTACTGCAAGAACTAGCAAAGATATTAGCAAAGTATTCCTCCCAGGTATGTGAGGAAATGTGAGATGAAATTGGGCTCCTAGTATGTAAAACAGAGTTAACCATCTTAGAAAATTCGCTCAGATTTCTATTATTTCTGGCAGCTCTGATTAGCTTTTGCTACTTAAGGAGGCAAGCTTCTTCTTTGCTCTTGCATATACCTTGTCTAGAGCTTTTTCCCAAAAAAGAAAAGCTTGTAGTATAGTTGAGGAGCTAGCATGCCTGTATTCTGTAAGTGCCTGGTAGCAAACTTTTTAAAGACGCTTATACTCAAGATGAAACCAGCTATTTTTTGTAGGTTTCAGGGCCTCAATTCAATAGATCAGTTTAGAGTACACAGGCTATGTGGGAGTAACTCTGCTCTAGCTTGCAGCAGCTGTCATGCACACAAGATCCTAAAGTAATTTCTCTCTTAAGACCAAGACACCTATCTGAGAGCTTCAAAGTTCTACACAAAGTATAGTTTTCAGAACTCCATTTTGCTATTCTTAATTTGTTGTGGTCTTGACAAATGGGCATCAGATTTGACTTTGTTGTTGTTCAGTCGCACAGTCGAGTCTGACTCTTTGCGACCCCATGGACCAGCTCCCACCAGGCCTTCCGGTCTTCCGCTGTCCTCTGAAGTTTGCTCAACTTCATGTTCGTTGCATCGATGACACTGTCTAACCATCTCATCCTTTGCCGTCCCCATCTTCTTTGACCTTCAATCTTTCCCAGCATCAGGGTCTTCTCCAGTGAGTGCTCCCTTCTCATTTGGTGGCCAAAGTATTTGAGCTTCAGTTTCATTATCTGGCCTTCCAGGGAACAGTCAGGGTTGATTTCTTTTAGGATTGACTGATTTGTTCTTCTTGCAGTCCAAGGGACTCTCAAGAGTCTTCTCCAGCACCATAGTTCAAAAGAATCTATTCTTCGGCACTCGGCCTTCCTTATAGTCCAACTCTCGCAGCCATACATGACTACTGGGAATACCATTGCTTTGACCATGCGGACTTTTGTTGGCAGGGTGATGTCTCTACTTTTTATCGTGCTGTTTAGGTTCGCC
>NW_015161425.1:763801-791580 GCF_001447785.1 Gekko japonicus
CGCTGAAACAGCCACCGGAAAGATCACGGATAGAAGGAGAAAAAAGCCAGAAGAAGCCGAGCCGACGAGCCGTTCCAGAAGGAAGAAGATCGAATAACGTCCCTCCACTGGGTGCTGTTAGGACAGTCCCCACCCCAGTATATATGTGGCCATAGGTAAGGGATAATGGTTAACTGTAAGCCGCTCAGAGACCCCCTGGGGGGTTCGAGCGGGGTAGCAAGTTGAAATAAATAAATAAATAAATAAATAGTCCATGGGGTCGTGAAGAGTCAGACTTGACTGTGTGACTGAACAACAACAAAAGGGCATATGATCACTAGCAATAGTTTTCCACACGTCAAGATAGTTTACCAGATCAATCAAATCAGGTACATTATAACATTATACATGTTTACAGTTTGATATTAATTGTTTTTAAGTAAGGGAAGTCTAGATTTCTGTTAGGCTGCCTGCATTTTTGGTGTTAGGACAAATTGATGGATCATTGTGGTTGTATACCTTCTTTAATCAGAGGGGTTGTCAGCACTTGGCATGGATAAAGCTTGTTTGCTGTGTGTGTATACTCCTATGGGTTATTTCACCTTCCTCCTTCTCTCTTGTGAAAACCTTGAACAAAGACATCCCAGTGTGAATAAGCTTCAGTTCACTAGGCTGTCTAAACGATGGCATCTGGATGAATTGGAGATGGTTTACTCATTGCAGTCCAGGATTCTAAACCTCAACAAATCAAAATTTAGAATTCCAGTTTGTGAGGAATAAACGTTTGGGTGTTTGCACGGTGATGCCAAGGTGAACTCGAGCGAAATCAATTTAGAAAGTTTTTATTTCACATACAAATGAATGAAGGAGTTCGGAAAGTCACGTGATCACAGCTAAAAGTTTATTTTCTTCCCTGATGCCAACAAACCTGGAGTAGAAATTATAGGGTAGCCTACCTGGTATTAACCGAACCATGTGCCTTTCCCATTGCAGATTAGATTCTGTGGAATGGCTCCCTGAGCCTGAGCTCTAGGAATTTTCAGGGGGAACTGCAAGGACATTTTGTATGTGAGGGCTTTTAGTGGGGTACAAACTGCAGGCATCTTTTGGAAGTTTATTTGGGGCATTATTTAATATGTTGCAAATTTTGATTTGTAAACCACATTGAGGCACAAGAAAAGTTGGGATATAAATATATAAGCAAACAAACAACGGTATCTGTCTTCAGTGAAAAGAACCTCAGCATACAGACTAATATCAAGTTAGCCTCTATTTAACCCATACTCCTACACTATTGGAAGAGATTCTCGACTTATGTTCTCTTCACTTCTGTGTTCCAGCTGTCATATGGCTAATAGCCACGCCTGCTCCTCCCGTGCAGATGATTCAGTCCACAAAGGGGCTACACAGAACACCCAATGAAATTATTGCTGGCTGAAGAAAAATCTGGATGCCACCAGGGGTTTCCAAAGTAACCCAAAATGGCAGTCAAAAACCAGCACTGCAAAGGAGGAGGAAAGTTTGGGACAGTAGCAGGAACAAAGATGGGGTGGGGGACAGAAGGAGAGCTGGAAAGAAGGGGGAAGAAAGATAAGAGTGGATGAAGTGAGAAAAGAGTGAGTGGGCAGGGGCTGGGTATGGAGACGGGAAAGAAAAACGATCAGGGTGTGTGCAATGATTCCATGTTTGGGGGGGGTGTCTTTAAATGTTGAGTTTGACTGCAGTACTGTAAGAAGAGTGATAGAGGGAGACAAGTGTGATTTGATTGGCTGATGACTGAGTGGGAGGAGATGTTCTGAGAAGAATCTGTGTGAGTGTTTTATGACAGAGTTCTACGGTATGTATGTATCTTTGGAAAGTGAAGTGTGGAAGATCTATGAAGAGAGTCTGTGTGACTCTAAAGGTTTTGTGGAAAAGAAACAAGTGGTGTCTAAACTGTGTGGTTAGACAAATGTTTTATCTTGTGTGCCTAAGACAAAGAGCTTAGTCAGTGTGGCTACATATATGAGAGAGAGAAGCCTGTCAGCGTGGAATTTTGGTGTCTGAGAGACTGTGTGTGACACCTTGCCAGTTATATTTACAAGTTCCTTTTCCCTGAAACAGTTAAAGATAACCAGAAACCTATTTTGTTCTTTATTCAAATTTTGTTTAAACATATCCCAGAATTCAGTACAGTCCTTCCTCAGGGCCACATAGTCCTCTGAAGTGCCCAGACCCTGGGTCATATTACCAAAAGAGAGAGAATTGGATTTTTTAATTCCTGGTGGCAGCAGAAAACTACCAAGTTTATATACACAGAGGGTGGCTTAAAGGAAAAACAGTCTCCCCCAAATAGTAAGCACGCCACAGGGTGGATGATCTGGGGGAAGAAATACAAGGGCAAACACATGGGAAGGAGGAAGCAAGACCATAGTAGAAAGGAGGAAAAAGGTTGGGTGAGACGGAGCAAGAAGACAAAATTAAGAGTATGCAAATCCTTCTGTATTTTCAACTTGTCAGTTTCTCAAGGTAGAGACCTTGGCTAATTTCGCACAAGGAGCTGCATTGCCTTCGCGCCTCCCTTTGCCCCCTTTCCATTGGTCAATTTCCCACTCGAAGCCACGTGGCTGCATTTTGACCCCCAGCTTTGCTCGATTTCCCCTGCGGTTTCATGATCCTGTTCTTTGAGGATCACAAAACCATGGGGAAAACTGAGCGAAGCTGCGGGTCAAAATGCGACTGCGCGGCTTCGAGTGGGAAATTGACCAATGGAAATGGGGCAAAGGGAGGCACAGCTCCTTGTACGAAATCAGTCCTTGAGTCTGTGCTTTGTATATTAAGGTTAAAACAAGAAAAGGCCTTTGTAAAAATGAATCTCTTAATATTCTGCTTCTACCATTTCTTATGAGATCTTCCCTGTTTTAAAGATTAAATGTCTTAATTCTGCTCTGTTTTCCCTTTTTCCCAACCACCTCATTTTACAGCTTACTTTTGTTAGTTTTTCATTTTCTTAAAAATAGAACTAAGGCAGGGGAGGAGTTCTGCAAAAGAATATTTCAAATTTATTTCTCAATTCAACCACGTAATGTGACCTGGGTAATATGATACATGTTGTGAACAAATTAGAAATCTGTGTCCAGATGAAACAAATTTAGATTTCTATTTTGTGATGTTTCATATCTATTTCATTTATTTAATATTAGTATTGTCATTTCCTGTTTCATTATGTCTTATTGCTATGTATTGTTTGTTTTGCTGTGTCTTGGTCGAATTTGGAGATGTATTTGTACATAGCTATTGCAGGGGAAATTCAAAACTGGAGCTGTGTTTCCAAATTTAAATCAGCCATTGTCATGCATTTGAGGAACATCCAATTTTCAGTTCTAGGATATATTAACTGATCTCCATATCTCCTATTTTATTAAGAGTTAAAAGTTTAGAAGACTTTGTAAAACTCCTGCAATGTAAAAGCAAAATGTGTGTGCGTGTAAAATGTCATCAAGTTGCAGCCAACTTAAAGTAATCCCATAGGGTTTTCAAGGCAAGAGGCATTCAGAGGTGGTCTGCCATTGCCTGCCTCTGCGTCATGACCCTGGTATTCCTTGCAGGTTTCCCATCCAAACAGTAGCCAGGGCCAAACCTGCTTAACTTCTGAGCCTGGGCCATCCTGAAAAATACCCCAACAGCCTGCAAAATACCCCAACAGAAGCCAGCGATTGTTCTGTATGTTCAAAATTCACTGGATACTATGGATCTCACTGTGGTTGCTATGTACTGATGGAAGGTCCTTGGTCACTGGACAACATTAAGCTTTTTCCAGATATATTTTTTTTACTATCCACTAGATGAGCAATTATAGGATAGCTGGAAAAGTGCATACTTGCTTATGTGACTTATGACTCTTGTAGAAGTATAACTTAGCTGGTGTGCCATTGTTCTAAGCCTGGCATATGGGGTGATTTCAGTCATGCAAGACATAGTATCTAAAGAACATCATTAACCCATTAACCTAACTGTGCTTCTTTCTCCAGCTCACAGCACTGCCTCCTCTGCCTCCTCCTCCCTGACCTGGGTAGCCCAGGATACCCCAATCCTGTCAGATCTCGGAAGCAAAGCGGGGTCAGCTTTGGCTAGCATTTGGTAGGGTGACCTCCAAGGAATATGAGGGTTGTGATGCAGAGGCAGGCAATGTTAAACCACCTCTGAACCACCTCTTGAAGATTCTCTGATTTTGATATCTTTATTTGCTTCACTAAGTCCCCCCCCTCAAGAATTAAATCCAAACAAATAGTGACCATATAAACTAAGCTTGTTATTCCTGTTTGGTCCTTGTACAGGTTCTCTCTTCCCCAGGCTAATCCAGGAATGGGAGGAGAAAGAATTCTATACTAGAACAATGGATTACACCAGAACCCAGGAGAGATAGGCTCTCTGGATTTCAAGAGAATAGCCACCAGAACCTTTCCAACTATAGTCCCCTTCCAGTCCAAGAGCAAGGTTCAAACTCTTAACTGGCCTCTGGGACTTTATACAAGAATACTCTTAGCAAGGTAGCATACTTTGGTGAGCAGTTCAGGCAACTAGAGTTAGCTTGGAGTCAGTTACACATCCAACAGACAATATTTATAAGCAAGAATAAAGTTTATTCAGTACCCCAACAGCCTGCAGACCAAGAGAATTCTAAAATAAGAAAGGCTAAGCAAGGTTTTGCCTTACTACACAAATAGAAGCATATTTACCAATCATCAGAGTAGCACCAGTCCAGGTAATGTCCATGGTAGACAATCCACATGAGACCAAGGGATTTGGAAGAGCAACCCCATCTTTGCAAGCATGTGCTCAGCTCACAAGGAGTCCTTTGTTCTGTCCCAGGCCACATGGCAGAGACAGCATGCAGAGCAACAGACACAGATCAACAGAGAACATAACAGGAACAGAACAGAGAGGGCAAGAGAAAAAGTGAGCTCCTCTCCAATGGTCAGACAATTAAAACCCCCAATCTCATTATGACCAGCCATGGCCAGTAGCCAATCGCAAGGAGACAGGGCGTTTCCAACTTTTGGGTTGTCATGGTAATGGGTGGGGGATAGGTTAGGTCTGGGGACCACCCTCTGCAGCAAATGATCCCCAGAGTCCCACCTACCCATGGGCCTACGTGACATGAGCCCTGTAACCTTAGAGCAGGCTCCTTGAAGTCTAGGACTCCCACTTAGAGGTGTGAAGAATGTGTGGTTATATGGCAGGCAATGGAGTTTCTCTGACCAAATGGTCAGCCATCTGGCTTGCATAGGAAATCAGAACAGCAGGGGTGCATGCCAGGGGGAAGGCAGGGTCTATAGGAATCAATTTTTCTATACAGTCCTTTCATCTGTTAAAAATCTTCATTATCTTGTATGCTACCTGCTGCTCACCCTCTACCTATATGTATGGACTGGTAACTCCCATTTCAATGTATCTGAGGAAGTGTGCGTGCACACGGAAGTTCATACTTTGAATAAAACTTTGTTGGTCTTAAAGGCGCCGCTGGAGTCAAATTTTGTTCTCTTGCTTCAGACCAACACGGCTACTCACCTGGATACAAGCAGGAAACCTATTGGTGTGAGGATTCTCATCACTGCAAGGGGCAGTTTGACTAAAGTTCTATACCCTACCATAGTCAGTGTAGAAGAAAACCTGGCCTGAAATAGTAATGATATTCTGTTGATCCCCATTCCCCACCCAAGAGACTAGAAAGATGCAGCAGAACTGCAAGTCTTGAGGGGTGTTCTGCTATTTATGTAACTCAAGAAGGGCAGAAAATGAGCACTGATTTACCACACTGACTTCACAACCTTCTTCTGAGGAGAAGGCCTGTAATACTAGACCAGAGCCCTATTTCAAGTGTAGGATAAAAATTAAATGTTTTGTGGAATTCCCTGATTAATCTGAATTCCACTCCTGTCTGTTCTATTCACTTTCACCATTGGTCTCCCAGTACCAGAAATGTACCTTCACCAATGGGCTGTTGCTGTTTTTCTCTCGAAAATTTTCATTTCAGTTACGATGGTTTCTGTATTTGTGAAATCCTGTTGTCCTCACTGAGGTTGCCCGTAACTGATTCAACTGCACATAAAAGCAGGACTTGGTAATGAAGATACATGTTTCCAAATGTCAGTGAAAATCACATTAATAATAAAAGGACTGCATTTTGATTATACATTTTAGATATTTTTTAAAAGGGAAGTTGACCATTTGCAGTCAATATATCTGTAAGTGCCACCTGATTCTTAAAATTAGGGCCAAAGTGAAAGTAGGTATCTTGTAAATGTCATTTGCTGTGTCTTGGCTAATAAGATGACCCTCTCCTTATCTCTCTCTTATTAAGCTACTGGTAAACACTGCTCTTCATTCAAAATTAGAACAAACAGAAAAGCACAGCAGTAATCTTAATTTCCAAGCCTTGTTGAAACTCTAAACACACGTATCTGACAGATACAACAAAGATTAATGAGCCATGACCAGAAGTTTGATTTTTCTGTCAAGTGCTCCCAACCGTTTTTAATAAACAGAGGAACAACATAAACTTCAGAACTTGCTCCATGCTGTTTAAGCAAAGTAGGGCCATTTCCAGCTTATGTGTCAGAGCTCAGTTATGACCCTGGCAGCCAGATTTTTAAAATATGCATAGCTGCCACAGGGTAACGAAAGAGTTACATCATCCTCATCACCCGGTTCCAAGATAGTGGAGTACTTTTTTTCTTGCTACACTATGTCAGTTTCACTCTGGTTCTACCAAACAGCAGTAATGTGACTGAGTGATCCTTATGCCTGTGGGAATTCTGATGTGTTAATGGAGGACGCATGCCCAACGACTTGCCTATTGTCTTCAATGTAAGGGGCAGCTGCACGCGCGCACACACACACATGCACACACACACACGCACACACAGTATGCTTTAGAGCGGCACTTAACATTTTGCCAGTATAACTGGCTTTATGGTCTCTAAAATTCCTCTAGAATGCTGCATAGATTATTTTTATCATAACTATTTGTGTTGATGCTGTTTGCAGAGTATGGGCTTGCATACACATTTTCTTCCTGTACATAATACTAATTTATATTGAAATGAAAATATCACTGCATCTTAAATTAAAAATGAAACGTATTTTGAGCTTAGGCACTGGCTGTTGGTCCTGTTGGCACGCTTCCACATGCGGCTGCTGGTGTGACCTTAGGTCAGTCACAAGCTCTTTCAGAGCTGTTCTCTCACGAGCAGTTCTCAAAAGAGCCCTCTCAGCCCCATCTACCTCACATGGTTTCTACTGTGGGGAAGGGAAGGGGAAGGGACTGTAAACTGCTCTGAGACTCCTTTGAGTAGTGAAGAGCGAGGTATAAATCCAATCTCTTCTTCTTCTTCTGTGAAGTTAGCATCAGACTAGGCAGCCAAGGCCAGTAGCCATTGTTGGTACAGGCTTAAAACTTGATTACTTTCATCCCCATACTTAATTGTTGCATGTGTGTGTGTCCCTGTGCCTGGAAGTCATGGCAACCTCTGGCGACTCCTACTGGGGCATGCAAGATGTTCAGGGAAGTGGCTTGATAGCCTGCCTCTGCCTCCCAGCCCTGGTGTTCTTTTGGAGGTCTCCCATCCAAATACTTGCCAGGGTCTTGCTTAGCTTCCAAGATCTGAGGACATTGGGCTTGCTTGGGCTATCCAGGTCAGGGCCCAATATTTATTAATTCTTGATGAGAAACTGTCCTTCCTTCCTGATTTCTGAAACTGACTTGAGGTTTTTGGAAGAGCAAAGCAATTTACAAAATGCTGACCTTCCTCTGCAGCCCAGCAGTCTTGACTTGACATCATGAAAGCCTCAGCAGTTGCTAAGGCCAAATATGTGGTTGGTTTGCTGCCCTGCCTAGGTGGCAGTATAAAGATGTGCATATGGTAAAATATTTTTTTGGGAAATTTCCCAGAAGAAATTTTAGAGCTAGTGGCTCAAATACAGTTTGAATGGAGAAGGGTTTACAATCACTGATCATAACTCATTCATTTTAGTGCCAAATCCAGATGTAGTATTCATAAAAAATATATATATCCTGCTGTTTAGGGGGGAAATGTATCCCAAAGTGACTCACATCAATTCAGATGCAATACATTGAGCTGGCAGTGGCAGGTGCTATATGTAGACGAAAATGACAGGCAATGGCTCCTCTTGATGCAGTAATACTAGCCCAGCTTTTGGTAGCAAGGTGGAATCAACATTGTTTTGTAGTTGTGGCTGTGAAGCTTCTGACCACAGTTGACTGAGCTTGTGTGCAAATGTTGACCAATGGTATTCCACCTGCTCAAGGGGCAATGGTGTCATAATGTTTGCAATCCCAGTTCCTCTGAAAGAAGAGGAAATGGGACGTTCTTCTGTGATGGAAAACTTCCCGCAGGTCTAGAAATAGTTCTGCAGTCTCTGTTGAAGATCTGGAAAATGTCCTAGGAGGTAGATAAGCTGAGCTGCCCAGGCAAGGAGGCTGAAGAGGAAGCAGGAAGCACTGAGAGACAACGACCAGAGGGGGGGAGAAAGAAGCATGTTTGAAAAGGAGATGAGGAACTTGAGCAAGGATGGGCTCTGAAAAGCCCTCCTAGGTCAGGAGGAACTCTGTGTTATTGTATATACTTGTTTCATGCATATCCTTGCTCAGGGAACTCAAGGTGGTGTTCCTGGGGTTTCAGAAGGTCTGGCAACCAGGCTTCCATGAGACATATATATGCTTAGATGAAGCAAGGTTTCCTGTGTCATGAGCTTTCAGGCTCTACCTTGGGTCCAGCCCCGTAGCTAGGGAATTTTTTGGGAGGGGGCCTTGGGGGGGCACCAGCTAATTAAATCAAACCACGATGCAGGCGGCAAGTTGGGGCACTTTGAGGTCAGCCCGGGAAGGAGGGGGCCCAGAAGAAACACTAGGGGGCCAGGCCCCGTGGGCCCCATGCTAGCTACGGGCCAGCTTGAGTCTCTGTAATGGCACTTGAATGACTGTCTCCTCATTATCTATCCCACCTCTCTGTTAAAATAAACCTCTCAAGAGCTGCTTTCTTTGCCTCTGTTGACAGAGGCAAAGTGGGTAGCAGCCAGAAATGGATTTTCCAGAGGTGGCACTGCCTTTGGAGTGCCCTCCACCTCTGTGCTTGGCTGATCCTGATTTTTACTGTCATTTAGGCACTAGGACAAAACATTTTATTTACATGGGCCTTTAGTTGTTGTTTGTAGCCTGAGGACTGTTTCATGAATACTGTTTTATATTCCTTGCTAAAATGGGGTTGGATTCAGCACAAGACCATGGTACCCAATTGTACGAAGTCAAATTTATTATATCCCCACTTCCACTTCTGCTTGCACATCTTGCGCAACCAGCTTCCGGGAATGATAATATTTAGGGATGAAAATGCAGGATGTCGCGCAAGATCTCGCACAAGTGGAATTGTTTTGTCTGTTCATATTTCTGCTAGTGCATTGCTGGATTCAAGCCGAGTATTTTTATGACAGCATAATAAAAAGTAGAGACATTACCCTGCCAACAAAAGTCCGCATGGTCAAAGCAATTGTATTCCCACCAGTAATGTATGGCTGTGAGAGTTGGACTATAAGGAAGGCTGAGCACCGAAGAATAGATTCTTTTGAATTATGGTGCTGGAGAAGACTCTTGAGAGTCCCTTGGACTGCAAGGAGATCAAATAGGTCAATCCTAAAGGAAATCAATCCTGATTGTTCCCTGGAAGGCCAGATAATGAAACTGAAGCTCAAATATTTTGGCCACCAAATGAGAAGGGAGCACTCACTGGATGCTGGGAAAGATTGAAGGTATCAGAAGAAGGGGATGGCAAAGGATGAGATGGTTAAACAGTGTTATCAATGCAACGAACAGGAAATTAAGCAAACTCCGGAGGATGATGGAAGACAGGAGGGCCTGGCATGATGTGGTCCATGGGGTAGCGAAGAGTCGGAGTTGACTGTGCAACTGAACAACGTGTTTCTTTTATGGGATTCTTATGCCCCTAGCTGGGTCTTGTTTTAATTCCTAGTTTTATGCTGTTGATAGTTTTATGCTTTTTTATTTTTATGATTCTATTGTACTGTTTTTATGTGGTGAGCTATCTTGAGAAGAGTGTGGGCACAGACATGGTTCAGATAAATGAGGTTGTCAGTCTATTTTGTGAAGAGCTAGAGCAACATCACAATTCATGCTACTGGAATACTGGAATTCATGCCGTGAGTTCATACGGATCTTTGTACCCCATCTTGTTACCTAATTTACTGGTATAAGCCTGTGGTTGAGGACAGCCACGGTTTCCACCAAGCCCCACTCCTCCTTTCTCCCACCCCCACCATTTTACTGGAATGTTCGCCACCCTGAGTCCCAGGCATATAGGGGAGGGCGGCTTATCAATCAAGTAAATAAGAGTAATAAGCTTGAGAAGCCAATGAAAAATGGTCCAGAGTTTTGCCTCTCTGGATTTTTTTGGAGATACTTTTGTGATCTTTTCTTTCACCAGCTTCACACAGGATGCTTAAAGAAGTTTGTGTATTTCTTTGTTCTCTACTCTAAATTAAAAAGCTACATAAACTAGAATGCACATTCCATTAAAAAAAGGGGGGTGGGAGGTTCTTTTCTTCATCCTGTCCCATCTTGCTCACTAGAGTTCATTATGGGCTAATTAGCATTGTCAGCATCCGTTGTGACAATATCCAAGCAGATGGATCCTGAACACGTACACAGAGAAGGAAGTCTGACTGATTGTAATGGGACCCCCTTCTTAATAAGAATGCTTAGTCCCTGCACACATCTATACAGGGCTGCCCACTTACCAGCATCTCCCTTCCCCACCAGCCCCTCCCTCCCATGCACAGAACTGTGTGCATACCCAGAATGTGCCCCCCCCCCGCTCCCTATTGCATTGCACAGAAGACAGATCAGATTATGCTCTTGTATTTTTCATGGACAGATATCCTACAAATTTAAGTATTTTCAACAAGTAGTGCATCCATTGTGACAGTATTGCTACACATTAATGTCTGTAGAAATGTTTAAGGCTGAGGCGTGCACCGCATTTTATTCTTGGTTTTGAAGATCCATTTCTTACTTTGAAACACAAGGGATTGCAAGCAGGCAAGAAGAAAGCCTAAGCAGTTTATTGCCACATCGTGACAATCTTTATTCTTGCTTGTATTCCCTTACATTACATTTATTCCTGAAAAAATGCAGCACAAACACATTTGAGCTAATCTGAAATTAATGTTTGAGTGATTTTATTCTACTTAAACATGCAGCATTTCCTTCTCGTTCTCTGTCCCCCCCCCTCACTTTCTCAAGAGATGAAAGGAATCGAAAACAAAACAGAAGATTATCTCAGGGTATTTGCGCCCTCAGGGATTTGCAAGGAGAAACAAGATGCCATAAATCTAACTGACCACTGAATGTCACTGTTTCTCCATACTTGCAGAGGTGGAAGGGAATTTACCTGGTAATGTAAAACAGTGCTCTTAAGGTAGAGAGGTCAAAGAAGCCACGCATACAGAAAACGTTTTTTTACCCAGATCCAGAAGCTCTGTTGAAGTCCCATCCAACAGAGAATAAGAGAATCGTAGGGCAATTAGGTTTGTCATGGGTGTGGCTGTAAAAAACAACAACAAAAACCAATAGCCCCAAACACTGAGATGAGGTTCCTCCAGTGTCCCTACATGTTCCTCCTGAGTATTTGTAACAGAGGCTCTGAGGACTTCTCTTTTCACTGCTTCTCCATGGTGTCCCTATGTCAAAACATTCTAGCTGGAACAGGCACAGATGAAGAAAAAGTGTGCATGCACACGAAACCTAATACCTTGAATAAACCTTTGTTGTTAAGGTTCCCTTGCTCAAAAGCCAGTCGAATTCGACTCTAGGGTTGCGGTGCTTATCTCCGTTTCAAAGCTGAAGAGCCAGCGCTGTCCGAAGACGTTTCCGTAGTCATGTGGCCGGCATGACTAAACACCAAGGTGCACGGAACGCTGTTACCTTCCCACCGAAGCAGTACCTATTTATCTACTTGCAATTTCTTGCTTTCGAACTGCTAGGTTGGCAGGAGCTAAAACTAGAGACGGGAGCTCACTCCATCATGCGGCACCCGGGTCTCGAACTGCTGAACTACTGACCTTCCACAGCCTGCAGTTCAGCGTCTTAACCACTTGAGCCACCGCAGCTCCTTGTTGGTCTTAAAGGTGTCACTAAATTCTAAATTTGTTCTACTGCTTCAGATCAACATGGCTGTCCACCTGGAACTATATTTGAGTTAGCTTCAGTTTTAGGCTGTCCCTTGGTTACTCCTGAGGGTTCTGTGGATCTGTGCAAAGGCCAGCTCTGTCTAAAAACCTTTGTTGAAGATGTTTGGTGATTGAGGTGTCATCACTTTAATAGTTAAAAGGGGTCCTTGTGGAGCTGCTTGCATCATTCAATTTCTGTAGACAGTCAATTCTTTTAGGGGTGATCAACACATAATGTTACATGGCACACAATATAGCAGCCTTGTTGAAACAAAGCTGATCTGGTCTGTTTGGTAATTGGATGAGAAGACCTGCTGAGAACCCTATTGAATTGGTTGTTGTAGATTTTCTGGGCTGTATGGCCGTGGTCTTGGCATTGTAGGACCTGACATTTTGCCAGCAGCTGTGACTGGCATCCTCAAAGATATAACACAGAAAGATGGAGTACTCTCTGTGTCAACCCTATTGAAGTTTAAAATGGAAGAAAGGTGGAACAGAAATATAGCAAACAAATAAGCACTTATATACTTGTTTGAGTGGATATACTTATTGACTGTTCTAATGTGTTTCTTTTCTATCCTGACATCTGAGTGCTTCTTCTGTCTGTTTCCGTGTTTCTCTGAAAAACATTTGTCCTCCTAGTTCCATGCATCCACCTTTGGGTCTGCTGTAACTGTGGAAAGTGCAATGCAATGCCGAAGTTCCTGGTGCTAGCCATAAACAAATCTGTCCTTACATGTGTCCCGGCATCATTCCTATCCATAGCCATAGATGGCATCTCCTCTCAACACATCACAATCTTTTTTTTTAAAAAACAGACATTGGATAATGGGCTCTGTTTTCAAATCTGGATTATTTAGAATGTGTTGATTGGAATCCTATCCTACCATGTCAATGACCACCAACTAAAATGATGCTAAACAAAATATTTTATGGTAGCTTTCTACTTATGAACTTGGGGATTTGCCCAGCTTCTCCCCTCCCCCTTAAGCTGCAGGAGCAATGCAAAGAGCCAGGTAGGACTGGAACCATAACGTTTGGAAATGTGGATGGTGGCAGACTATGCCTTTCAGCCATTAGAGTTGGTGATAAAGGGTTAGAGGAAGGCAACTCTTAATGTTTGGAGTGCCAGTTAATAATACATTGGGGGAGAAGGAGGTAGTGCGAGCTGGGTTTGTTTGCCGTTATGACTGGAGATGATCCTTGTACAGGATTAGCCCACCCAGGCCAGTCCAGGGATGAGAGGGAATCCTGTACTTTTCAGTACATTAAACAACAAACTACAAGATGGTCTATATCCTCTCTGGTTTTCAGAACAATATGCCATCAGAATCTCTTTTCAATAGTCCCTGCTTTTCCTAAGGGAGAGATTCCAAACCCTTAGTTGGCATCTGGGACAGAACACATTAGCAACTCGATCCATAGATGCACACTTTTTACCCTCCAATGGTAGCGTATGTGGTCAGGGTTAGGCACTTGGAATCCAAGTTACAACATCAAAGACAAATTAGCAATAAGAAGTATCTTTATTCAGTACAGAGCACAGCAAACAGACTAGGAGATTACAAAATAACAAAGGCTAGGGCAATTTGCCTTAACTACACATTGAAGATACATAGTTACCACATCAGGAACATCCACAGTCCAGAATAGTCCAAGGGATTTTGAAGGGAAATCCCATTTTTGCACACCCATGTGCTCCAAGTCACAAAGCAGGCCTTTGTTTTCCAAGAGACAGCATTTCATGTGCAATAAAACAGACAATGACAGGGGAGAGAGCAAGAGCAAGAGAGCTCACTCCCATAGGGATCAAACAATTATACTACAATTCCAGTCACAAATTAGCTGTGGCCATCAGCCAATTGTGAGTGGGCATGGGTGTGCCCAATTGTTGGTTGCCATGGTTGCTAACATCAGGTTTGTGGGATTGGCTGGAAGTTTGGAGACCCTGCCTGCAGTCAGTTGACCCCAAACTCCAGCTATTTCATTGAGTACGTGACTTGTCGCATGTGGGCCAGAAAGTGTAGCCATGAGGTCTGGCTTTTGGCATGAAAGTGTGAAAGAATGTGGGTTTATGGCATGGCTATTGAGTCCATTTGGCCTCACCATTTGGCTTGCAACAGGAACCAAGACACAGCCTGTTATCAAAATACATTGCAGGAGAAGGCATGTGAATATAGAAGCAAAATTTCTATACAATCCTCCACAGAAGTTCCTTGGTGACTCCACAGCAGCTTTGTTTCTCTATCATAAACTAGAAACACCTCATGGGATTTTTGACTGCAAAGTTGTTGTTCCCTGATTCTCTCATTTAGATGCACTTTGACCTTTAATTTAAACTCTGCATGGGGGCAGGTCCCCATTTTGGTCCCATTGCTCCTGAAAATGCAAAGAGCTTTTGCATTCTCAGGAGCTATGTGACCAAAACAGGGAATTGCTCCCATACAAAGGTAACCCTGGCAATTCCCCATTATTTTCCCTCTTACCCACCATTCCACAACCCTTCCTGCTGTTGGGCTGTTTCCAGGCTCTTTTTTAAAAAATGGTAATTTTAACGCTATAGCAATATATTCACTACCAATTATCTTTTCTTTTCTTTTTTTTAGAAAAAATGGCAAACAGCATGGGGGGGGGACGGGGACGAATGGTAAATGGGAGTGGAAATGATGCCAGATGTTTTTATGCGTGGGCACTTGTGCTCTCTTGTAAGCCGCTCTGAGCCTGCTTGCGGGGAGGGTGGGGTATAAATACCATAAATAAATAAATAAACAATGTGGTGGTAGATGTGGGTGGGAAATTGAGGAAATCACACCTTCCCTTCCAACACTTACCTTAAACCCACTTTGAGTATGATCTTTTAGGAAAGCAGTTTTGGGAAAAGCCACAGCAGAGCTGGAGGGGGGGGGGACCCATAAGGAAGATGACCAGTTGACAGTGTCACATGGAAACCCACAGAAGAACCACTGCATTTTGTGGGAGGCAAGCCAAGTAAGTGCTCTGTATGGAAGCAAAACATGCCATGGCCAACAGTTGGCAGGAGGAGAGGAAGAGATGATAGTTGGGTTGGGGTTTACAGGGGATCTTGTCTCTTAGAAACTCCAGGGGAAAGAAGCAAATTATGAGTCCAAAGGAACCCTTGTCTTCTGCTTGTGCTGTGGATAATTGCTTCAAAACATTCTACTTTTAACAAAATCACCTGCTTTTACTGCATTGCCGTTACCTTGCTGAAGCACAGAGGTCCCTTTTATTCTTTTTCGTTAATGGAACAAAACAGCAGTTCCCTCTTAAGCACTGTATATGGAGTTGATGTTAGTAGTGGGAAAGTACAGTGTGTTGTTATTAATATCCCACTATTATGTATTTCATTAATATATGTATCATCTTTTTTAAAAAGTTCAAATTGTGTTCTTTTAAAAGTCCATATCAGAACAAGGACTTGAGTTCCATGAAAAGGCTATGGTACGATCATCTGAATAAGTCTTTAAAGTTCAGCCACGCAGGCTAAGAATGGATCCTCACACTAAAGTCAAACAACCTGAACTTTCCAAAGACAAAAAAAATGTTCTTAAAGTAAAGACAGGCATAGTTTTCCTGCAGCAGTGGCTCCACTGTGGCTCACTGGCAGAGCATTGACTTGGCATGCAAAAGGTCCCAGGTTCAATCCCTGGCATCTCCAGTTAAAAGGATCAGGTAGGAGGTGATATGAAAGACCTGAAAAGCCACTGCAGGTCTGAGTAGACAATACTGACTCTCAGGGCTATTTTTGGGCAGAAACGCACAGGAACGGAGTTCCGGCTGGCTTCAGAGTTGGCCACACCCACTACAGCCAAAACCTCTGCATGCGTGGCTACAGAGGAAGGGCCTGGAGAGTGACCCCGCTCAGTGACTCCGAGGCCGGCCAGCCAGGAGGCCCCCTGGAAGGATCAGGGAGGCATTTAAATGCCTCCCCGTGCCTTCCGCAGCCTGTCCAAGGGCCGGCTTGCCTGGGCTCCCTGCAGCCCCAGGGCACTTGGGCAAGCCAAGGGAAGGCATGGGGTGTGGCCTAATATGCTAATGATCTGTGCTGCCAGGGATGTGGCCTATCATGCTAATGAGTTCCTGCTGGGCTTTTTCCACAAAAAAAGCCCTGCTGACTCTGATGGACCAAGGGTCTGAATTCAGTATAAGGCAGCTTCAGGTGTTCACTGAAAGCTCCTTCACTGCAACCTCCCCCGCCTAAAAAACCCCCCATACCTATACCTCTCCACTGTCAAGAAGAAGAATGTGCCATCCACTTGCAACTGATTCATGGCAACCCCATCCACAGGGTGTGGTTTGCTATTGCCTTCCTCTGCATAGAAAGCCCAGTCTTCCTTGAAGATCTCCCATCCAAATATTGACCATGGCTGACCCTGTTTAGCTCCCAAGCTCTGATGAGCTCAGGCTAACCTGAACTATTCAGACCAATCTCCAGCATCAAGCTCTAGAAGAAACTGAGTTGCAATTTTTAAAGTACAAGTGAAATGTGCCTAGTGCTGATTGGATGTTCCTGTGATGCCATGGAAGTCTCTGTTCACTTCCCCAGATTTTGAACTTTTAAAAATGTCTTTTTCTTGTAATTAATAAGCACACATAGGTATGTGCACTCTTAGTCCCCTGCCCCCCGAAAAGGTGGACAGCTTGGCTGATACATGGGGTGAGGGGCAAAACTGACAATTGGAGCAGCTTTTAATTTGCTGGTACGCTGCCACTTCTGGTATAAAACTGGGAGACAGCTGGGCAGACCCCATGAATCTGGGACATGCTGTGAGATCTTTTAACATATGCCTGTCTTTTCCTCAAGACAATGAAGTCTAAGGTCAGCTTGCATGAAGTCTATTTCCCTTGCAGAATGAGGCTTGAAATAAAATCTTATGGTCTCTTATACTGTGGATGCTGCAGCACTTCTGTAAGTGATTCTTTAGGTGATTATGAAAGTTACAGCCTTCCAAGTCCATTGAAGTCAGTGCAAAACACGTAATGTGGAGATTTTCCACACCAACAAGGTCTCTTCCTCTTCGTCTAGTGTGTAGATATTGTCCACTGCAGGCCAAAGAACTGCACTGAACCCAGTACTTAACATTATCGAGGTTTTGGAGGAGATTGGGGAGGGAAGGCGGCATGGTAGAACAATCTCATCTGATCTCATAAACAAAGTAAGGTCAGTAATTGGATGGGGGACCACAAAGAAAGATTGTGGAGAGGAAGGCAATGGCAAACCACCTCGGCTTCTCACTTGCCTTGAAAGCCCCTTGCTGGGGTCACTATGAATTGTTTGCCATGTGATGGCACTTATGTTTTGAAGAAAATTATCTCACATGAGCTAAAGGGCAAAGAAGAGTCGATCATAACTGATTAAAATGTCATTGATGGATCTTCTGTAGCCATCTTTAAAAAAACTTTCCCTAACACTGCAGAATTTGAGCCCCTGTAATATGTAGACTTTGATTTTAGCAATTTTCACACTGTTTTCTGCTATTGAGCCCCTTGTTTATTGTTAACTAAAGCGATGGCGAACCTAAAAAGCATAATAAAAAGTAGAGACATCACCTTGCCAACAAAAGTCTGCATGGTCAAAGCAATGGTATTCCCAGTAGTCTTGTATGGCTGCGAGAGTTGGACTATAAGGAAGGCCGAGCGCTGAAGAATAGATTCTTTTGAACTATGGAGCTGGAGAAGACTCTTGAGAGTCCCTTGGACTGCAAGAAGATCAAATCAGTCAATCCTAAAAGAAATCAACCCTGACTGTTCCCTGGAAGGCCAGATAATGAAACTGAAGCTCAAATACTTTGGCCACCAAATGAGAAGGGAGCACTCACTGGAGAAGACTCTGATGCTGGGAAAGATTGAAGGTCAAAGAAGATGGGGACGGCAAAGGATGAGATGGTTAGACAGTGTCATCGATGCAACGAACATGAAGTTGAGCAAACTTCAGAAGACGGCGGAAGACCGGAAGGCCTGGCGTGATCTGGTCCATGGGGTCGCAAAGAGTCGGACTCGATTGTGCGACTGAACAACAACAACAAAATGTTTCAGGAACTACAACTCTAGGAGATCATTCAAAGCCTTTGTGACACTATCAATATATCTAATTCTCAATGTGGCCAAATCTGGATACTTAAATTGGGATATTGGATCCATGCACAGACAAAACAGATCTTTCTACAAACCTGAGAAAAGCCCCAGGTTTGCAAATCTGACAGCCAAAAAAAAGAGAGTATTGCCTGTAGTTTTAAGAAACAAACACCTCTCTGTAGCTGTTGCTAGGCAATCACAACAGTATTGCTGTTGAAGCCTTGGTTTCTCTTGAAGTCTTGGACAGTAAAGGGGGAGGCAGAACACTTTTCAGGGCTGTTTTGGTCTTTATGGGGAGTCTCATCCAAGTCAGATCTGGGAGCAACCACCGGGCAACTTGCTATGGTATGATTTGCATGACTCACCCAGGCATATGCTTCACATAAATTACTTAACAACAACACTATAAAATATTGTTATTGTTTTAAATGGTTTTATTTTATTGTTTTAATTTGTTTTCTTCTTAATAGCTGTACACCTCCTCAAGCTGGTGTCTGGAGAGGTGATATATCTATATTGTAGAGACGATTAAAGTATTCTGGCTGCTACACTCATTAGGTACCCATCCCTGTTCCTAAAAAGATGATATATCCAATTAAACTGTTTCTGCTCCACTTCTCCAGTTCCCCACCGCCCTTTCATTATTTCTGTTTGTCTCCTTTCTTGAACAATGAGGCTGGGGTTCTGATGTATCCCTCAGTATCTAGCTAATTCTTCTGTCTTCCATCTTCTAACTGATCATCTAGGTAAATCTTTTGTTAGCATAATTCCTTCAAGGGAGACATTTGATGAAGATAATGCTTGTGCATGCACATGCTCTCTCTCTCTCTCTCTCTCTCTCTCTCTCTCTCTCTCTCTCACACACACACACACACACACACACACACACATTATCTAAAGGTTTCCTAGAAATTCCTTTTAACAGCATGCAAAATAGTATTATCCAAAGCTGTAAAGACAGCTGTCAGCTATGGAGGGGGGGGGGATACATGTAACTACTTTAGCAGGATTATCTGTCCTGTATTATAGCAGATTTTGTGGGCCCCCAAAGACTTTCTACCTGTTTTAAGATCTGTAACTGTAAGTTGAATGGATTATCTTCGGTGCTTGATTTGCCTGTGAGTTGCCATGTATGCCATTGACATGATTTATGCAAAGTGACCGTGATACAATCAGTTGAGTTCTCACTTCATATCACATAAACGTGAAAGGAAAGAACACTTGTGGTTATACGTCAGTGTGTGTTTAGGTAGTGCGTGATGCAACCGGTACACAATGGAAGGAGTGTTGCCCCCAACATGTGTTTCTTTTTTCCTTCCCCTTCCACACTTTCCCTTTTGTCTTGCCCTGCCTGTCAATGAACGTGTCAGCAGCTCTTCTCCTCTCAGCAGGAGGGGAAGGGAGAGAGGTAGGGAGGAAGGACAGCTACATTTCCAGCACAATGCTTTGGCTAATGAACAAAGGGGGCTAACAAACAGAAGCTGCCTTTTTCTTCTGGCAGAAGCCGAATGCCTTATTCCTGGACCGTGCTTCTGATCTCTGGGAGAACAAGGGTCAGTTCCCTGGACGGATGGATCTGGGCTGTCAGTGCCATTTAGCCACCACAATTAGTCTTCCCATTAAACCCGTTTTGTTCACTGCTTTATTACGTTACAAGGCCCCGTCCTTTCCCTTTTCTGTATCGATTATTAAAGGCTATGCTTGGTTTGCTTCGTTTTCTTTTCTTTGAGAAATTGCTATTGAAGCATTTTGAGCACACTGCTCCTGTGCTGGGGTTCACAAGTCTGTGGGTTCCTGGAATTAATTATGAAAACAGAAAGTGGGCCGTACTTTCCGTAATGCTGGTATTTCTGCCAAAGGAGAAGGTAGCAAATGCATATGAGAGTTGGGATCAATGTTCCCTCTAAGCTGTGAGCAAAAATTCAACTTTGTGAGCTACTGGCATTAAAGTCGTGAGCGAGCAATTTGCCTACTGCATAAATTAGTTTGCTTTGGAGCCATCCTTTCTGAGCTAAGAAAAAAATGTGTGAGCCGGAGGGTAAAAAACTGTGAGCCAGCTCACACTAACTCAGCTTAGAGGGAACACTGGTTAGGATGTCAGAGCCCTTTCCCAGACATGAAATGTTTCAGTTTGGTTCAGTAATGTTTAGAGCAGATGAGGTTTTTTTGAATATAGGGCTCACTTTGGTGGACGTAGAGATCTTTGCTTCAAGCCTATACCAGTCTTCCCTACTAATTTAGGGTCATAGCCTTATTCTTGAAATCTGTGCATTCCAGAGGTCATTTCGGGGGGGAACGTGGGGGAACGCAGTTCCCCCGGGTGAGGTGCAGGGGGCGGGGCACATGATGAAGCCCCGCCCCCTGCTTCCGGCCGCCCCGCTTCCAGCCCTCATTCAGCCAGGAGGAGGCAGGAGAAGAGGGAGGGTAAGTTGCTTCCTCCCCGCCTCTCCCCACCCCTGCCTGCCTGGGGCCAGGGAGGGCCTTGGCGGGGCTTCCTTGCACTCCTGCTGGCCTTGCAGGTCCACCGCCGGGCCCCTCATGTCAGGGGGTGTGGCATATGCTAATGAGTTATGCTAATGAGTTCCCCTAGCTCTTTTTCTACGAAATGACCCCTGGTGCATTCCATACTCCACTCATTCTTCAGCAATAAAGTGGGTTAGTTATTCTTGTTCAGAGTTGCTGGGCCTCCTGAGGCTTAGGGGCTGGAACCTGGGAGTTAAAAGGCAATGCTTAGCGGATCCGTCATGCCACTGAGTGGAAGGACAGGATTGTTCCATGGGTCATGGGATGACCCTGATGCTGGGGATGGAGGTGGTTGAATATGATAAACCTAGGTTTGTGTGTGAGAGTCTGTGGTGCGAACAGCAAAAGCTTACACAGCACACAGAAAATGTCTCTCTGGTGCTGGCCTCTCTCTCCTTCAGATTTTATTCCTTCCACTGGAGACGCCACAAAAACTAAACACTGAACGTTCAGTTTGAACCTTTTCAAACCCCAGCTACCCAGTATAGGATGTTTTTTACCCGAAACAAAAGCTGACCCAAGTGAAAGAGAAGGTGGGACGGGCAAATGATATATTATGTATTCAAGGTTCTAAATGACGCCCCCTAGGGAATACAATAGCTATTGTATACTGCTGTTGATGCAGTAGTTATCATAAAGAGGTGTTTATCACCAAGAGATTCTGAAATGAAGAAATAAAGTATAAGAAATTGAATTGGGAGGATTGTCATAGGTCCTAAATAACAGCCCTGTATAGTTGTAGTCCTGCACTATATACAGTAAACATGGAATAACGGTCAAATACATACAAAAACGGTCTAGTTTTTAACATTATGCTTTCATTGGGGTCTTGCTCCCACTCCTTTCTATGTTTTTGATAGAACTACAGTTTCCAGGTTCTGATCCAGTTCATCTTTCCGTTGTGGGCGAGCCTTGAGATTAACCTTAACAAGTGAGCAAGGGCAGTACTCTTTAGTTGGGCTAACGTGTTTTAGTCAGTAATGGGCTACAGGACCAAAGCTGAAACTTAATCCTGGCAAGACAGAGGTCTGAGTAGAAAGGTGGACCAGAGACTTGAGATCTCTCCTGTCTTGGATGGGGTTAGATTTTCCTTGAAAAGCCAGGTTCACAGTTTGGGAGTGCTGCTTGACATAGCTGCAACATTAGAAAACCAGGTGGCATGAAGTGTAAATTATGATTGTAAATTGGCCTTTCTGTGTGGCCGTTGCTTCTTCTTAACTGTGTGGCCGTTGCTTCTTCTGTTCGTACCTGGAGGCTCAGGTAGCACCTTTTTCTATTGTTGGCTGACGCACCACCCGCAGCTTTCCCCTACAAACAAGATTTGGCCAAGGTCTGATTACACCCAGGTTAGATTGCCGGAGAACTGCCTCTAGGGCTTAGGGTATCCTGGGTGGACTATGACTTTGCCCCCCTCCCATTCAGTATAGAGAAAAACAAAGTCTAGAAGGAAATTTTCAGGGTCACTGCTCAGGACAGTCGTTGTGGATCACTGACTGACTTTTGTGAAACAGTGGGCGAGGCTGACTCAACCACATGACTGGATAACACTGAGCCACTGAAAATAGCTGCTGCCAGACTCCCCCCCACCCGGCACAAACCCCAGTGGCAATCTTTTGAAACTATGCAGTAGCACATTTTAACATTTTAGCCTGCTTTAACATCTGGCCAAACAGCTCTGGCTGTTCGAGCCCCACCGTGGCCGGGGTGAGCTCTCGACCCTAGGTCCCAGCTCCCGCCCACCCAGCGGCTCGAAAGCCTGTTAAAGGGTGAATAGACAAATGGGTACCTGCTATTAGAGTGGGGGGGCACCTGTCCCTTGTGTAGCAGCGGCAGCGGTGAGTGATGAGCGGCGACTGGGGAGGCAAAAAGCGAGCGAAGGAGGCCGGACCAACAAACGTGGAGGCGGAGCATCGCAGCAGGCCGGAGCCTAGTCTGGACAGAGGCCGCAGCGAGCATGTGCGGAAGTGTGAGTGGCCCAGGCCCGGTAAAGGAATCGCAACAGCCGGAAAGCGTAACTTCAAAGACCAGCGCCAGACTATCTCCCGCAAGAAAGATAATAACGAAGATCTGCTACAAAATAGGGGTGCCTGGTAGGCTTGTCACTTTCCCTATATGTATGTCTGCCTACTCTTGTATCAACCTGTCCACCAATTAAGGTTAGCATCCCAGACCCTCTCTTTGTTGTGAAGTGGATAGCAACCACAAACAGAACTTTCAGTGGTGGCAGCTCACCTGTGGAGCACCCTTCCCAGTGATTTGCCTGGCATGTACTTTGCCTAGGTGTCACCGGAACTCCTCTAAGGACGGTTCCAAATGCCCAACTCAGACTTATCTATGACAGTGGGCATGGCGTGAGTAATTTTCCCGTGTATACAGAGTTCAGATTGGCCAACGAACGCTCCTATTTCCCAGGAAGTGAGACAACACGCTAGGTTTTATGAATAAATGTTGCCTTTTACTAAGCAGTTTTCAAGCATACGAAAAACAGATGCACACACAGAATCACACAAGTTCCTTAGTTACAATAGTATATCTTCTTCTGCCACTAGCACTTCTGTTTGTGCAAGGGCTCTGTGACAGTCCAGGTCATCCTACCCCTGGGGGAGAAGGTGTGCAGCAGGGGCACAGACCTACAGAAGGCAGCAGTAATTGCTGAGCTGGAGCAATTGCTGAGCTGGAGCTGAAAAGAGAGCTGGAGGGGATGGCAGCAGTAAGGGAGCAGCAATGAGGAGGAAGAAGACCAACCAGTACTACCTCCCTATGGAACAAGAGACTTCTCTGGGATAAAAGCCTCCTTGAGTGGAAGGGCTTGATCAGGAGTAGAAACAAAGAAACAGAGCTCCTCTGGGGTAAAGGCCTCCTTGAGAAGAAGGGCTTGCTCAGGAGTAAGAGTAAAGGGAAACAGGAACTAGGACTGGCTGGGGAAGAGGGATAAAGGCCCCAGCTGGAAGAGCATGAGGGAGGCAGTTGGCTGTCAGCAGGGAATGTACAGTAGGCAGCCAGGTGCTAGCGAGTAACCAAGCTTCCTGGAGGCTCAAAAGGTTCTGACCAAGAGTGAAGACAGAAGGAACATTTCCTACCTGATCCAGACAGATGTACTCAACCCTTGATTAACCCCATAGAAAGAGTACAGTGGCCAGGTCAGAAGTTCAAGGAGCTAATGGAAGGACACACACACACAAACAAACCTTTATTGGCATTGAAAGCACAAAACATTATGGGAATATAGCAAAATACTAAGATACAAGATGCTGGTTAAGCTCTGGAACTGGCACTGTAAAAAGAGCCAAGCAATTAACGTGTAAACTTCAGTATTCTATCATGTTCTCATCTCTAACAATGTTAAGAGCGCCCCTTCCCAAGGGGATATGGTCCTTGACCATGGGGTGCCACGATTACAAAAGATTACTATTTCTTATACGTGCCCCTCATGAGAAATCTGCCCTTAGGGTGAGATATAACAAACATGGGCATTTTACTGACTCAGTTAGAACTTATAAAGGAGTCAGACAGGGCTGCCTTCTCGCTCCCTCGCTATTCAATTTCTACATCAGCGACATGACTAAATATTTGACTAACCAAAAGTTTCATCCACCGAAATTAACAGTACACCGTCTAACATTACTGCTATATGCAGATGACGCACTACTATTAGCAAGAACTTCAGTAGGTTTGCGGAAGGCACTAGACAGCTTTTTGACATATTGTAATAAAGAACATCTCACAATAAACTACGGAAAAACAAAAGTAATGGTATACGACAAATGGCCGAAAAAGAAAAGTTGGTCAATGAATGGGAACAGAATTGAGAAGGTCAATAAGTTTATGTACCAAGGGATCGCATTTCAAGAGAATAGGCATAAGACAGCTCACTGTAACTTGAGGGTGGACCGTGCTGAGAGATCCGCAAATGCAATTCTAAGATTCTTTCGGGTTAAAGGTGGCTCTTATGTCCCTGCAGCCCTAAAAATTTCCCATCCCCAAGTCATTAGCCAACTTCTTTATGGCACCTATATAGGGATTCCAGTGACAAATTTACATTCATCGGAGAAAGTACAATCTAAATTCCTTCGATCCATCTTATAAGTTCCACCTAATGTCTTCAATTCTTTTTTTTCAATTAATTTTTTTATTAATTTCAAAATCTTACAAATTATTTACAAGTTATTCTACAACCAAAAATGAATTTAACACTCTTTAATAATGATCTTCTACAAGTTGCCAATTCTATTCTGCTTCTACTTCATTTGTAAAATAATAATCATTAATCATTAATTAATCCAATAGAAAATGGCACGTCTAAGTTAATATTTCTGCCTCTCAAAATTACTCAAGTCCAAATGCGCTTATAAACTCTATCTCCCATGATTTCCCTTGGATCTCCTTATGTTTATAACCATATATTCTATATATATTTCATTTCTAAATCATTTTGATAAGGTGAATTACAATAAACTAAGATAGAAAGTAAGATACAAAAAATAAATATATTCCTCCATTTCTTTGCTCTGCTCTCTTAAGATCTTTTACTAAATTCTGTTCTTCCTCTTAGCTGGAGCTCTTCTAATTGTCGTTCCCTCACCCGGGACTCCAAAGCAATTCCAGAGAAGACTCTGAGAGTCTTGCCCATTGGGGAGGTGTGGGGGGGTATCCCAATAGCCCTACCCGCGTGCTCCCCTACACTTTATGTTCCAGGCTACTTGGCTTGGGGGAAAATATATAAGGCAAAGGGGGAAAGGGGGGAAAAAGTAACTCTATAGCTGCAATCTCCTCCGGTGTAGGTCTTTGCAGCCTTCTGGTAGTCTTCTGGTGCATTCCTCTTCTTTTGGCTACCAGTTCTTGGACTCCTAGCCCGATTCCGATTCCAGCGCAATTCAGAAGCTCATCACTGGATGTTAAATCATGGGCTGTGAAGCCTTAATATTCTTCATATTTTCCTGTCACCCCCCTCCCCATGGATAATAACGTATAGCAGGGACTGTTCAAGGAATCTCAGTAGCTGATACAATTTGAATCTTGTTGTCTGAAGAATTTGTCACCTTTCAAATTATGCACCTTAAGAAGCTTCATCTTTTTTCCTTAGTTTTAACTGTCTGCAACATTTGGCAAGTGTTCCCTTCCCTTACATATAAAGCAAACTCTGACTCCGTTTATAAAGGGATCAACGATGAGAAGACTTGATGTATCTAAGCTAGTTGGAGGATCTCCTCTCTTGGGTTTTTAGTTAGTAGTGGGTTCTTTACTTTCTCCTGTATATGTAGTTTTCCCCCTCCCTTTTTTTCTGTTGTAGTTTTTTGTAGTGGAAAAAATCAATAAAAAATCCCCTCCGGGGGCTTAAAAGAAGAAGAAGAAGAAGCTTCATCTTTTTGCCTGCCTGCTCCTGTACTTCTTTCCTTAGTTTTAACTGTCTGCAACATTTGGCAAGTGTTCCCTTCCCTTATATATAAAGCAAACTCTGGTGTTGGTCTGTTTTTAAGGCGTTTTCTGAATTTGTTATAATAAGAAAGCTATCTTGTCCTTACCACTGACACGCAAAGACAAATGCCCCCTCTAAATAACTCAGTCCTGTGAAATTTGTCACATATTTCCTTGCAAAATGGAACAGGAGTTCCCCTCTCCCATTTCATCTTGAGAAGTAAGTTAATGAAGTAACAGACATCTGTCAAACTTCTTGTATAGCACATGATTGCACGATATAAATCAAGTTTTCAAACAGTATGGCAATGTTTAATAACCCACTATATTATTTGGTAGTTGGCTTTCTGCAGATGCTGTTAGATGCCGTGGCATGTCCCCGTAAATGTATGCCTTCATTGCTCATAATGGCTTCTGCTCCTGTTTACACTCCAGCTCCAGAAAATGTATCTTTTTCACCCTGTGAGTGACCATGATGGTGTCTCTGTTTCCTTGCTTTTCTCCACTTTGCTCCCGGGAGGAGCTTGGATGCCAGGAATGGCATGAAGCTTTCGTGAGTCACTGCTCACTTCTGGTTAGGATTGCATTGTTAAGTTTTTGGCATCAGGCAACAATGTTTTTTATTTGCATGGGATATTTCTTCATTGCTTGGATGATAATTTATGATGCCGGTGTTATTACTAAGCCTGCTTTATTGTCCTTTTAACCACCTTTCTGAACTCCTGTTTTTGTGCTGTTTTTAACCACATTACTGAATTCATATTTCTGTGCTGCTATTTTACTCTGCTGTTTTGTTATATTAGTTATTGTTGCTTTAGCCATTGTAAAGTTCTTTGATGTATTTTAATTTTGTTCTTGTTGTGAGCCTTTTCAGGCACATCTCTGCTGAGGCAATATACAAAACAACTAAATGACTAAATTATTGATTCAGAAACCTAGAACAAACACGGACCTGAACACACTAAACACAGATCTGAGCACACCAGCAGCAGGAAAGAAGTTTCATGTGTGAATTCAGCCCTCCCTTGAACTTTGTGGTGTTTTGATGAGACTACGGTTCACCCCTCTCTATTTTTTTGTCATCTGGATTTCTTATCATTCTGAAGTAAATTTCTCTTGGCAACTTTAAGAACAATATAATTATAGTGAATACACTGAAACATACCATCTTCTGGATATTAATCGATGGGGGGATTTTAGAAACAACTATTCCATAAAGTTTAGTAGCCTTAATATACTTTTTAAAATTAATTTTTATTAATTTCAATATCTTACAAATTATTTACGTTATTCTACAACCAAAAATGAATTTAACACTCTTTAATAATGCTCTTCTACAAGTTGCCAATTCTATTCTGCTTCTACTTCATTTGTAAATAATAATCATTAATCATTAATTAATCCAATAGAAAATGGCACGTCTAAGTTAATATTTCTGCCTCTCAAAATTACTCAAGTCCAAATGCGCTTATAAACTCTATCTCCCATGATTTCCCTTGGATCTCCTAATGTTTATAACCATATAT
>NW_015161425.1:794019-803517 GCF_001447785.1 Gekko japonicus
TTTCTGCTGTTGGGTGTGGCCTATTATGCTAATGAGTTCCTGCTGGGTTTTTCTACAAAAAAAGCCCTGGTGACCCGAATATAACCCACTTGGGCTCTGGTCACACGGGCAGGAAACTGCGGCGGGGGGGGGGGAAGCGTGGCTGTTTGCCCCGGGGCAAATGGGCAGTTAAGCGATCAGACCTCCTGTGGAGGTTCTGTGGAGGTACCGTGGAGGTTCCGTGGGTAGGGAGAGGTGCCGATCACAGGACACGCCTGCGCGCAACGAAGAAGCGCATGGTGCGGCAAACTGGTTTTCTTTTTTTGTGTACACGACGAATGCGCATGTTCCGTTGGGTGCGTGTGCGCATCCACGGAGACTTGGGGAAAAAAACAACCTTTTTTGCAAGGGGACATGGGCAGGCGCCGGATGCCACCGGAAACGCGATCAGACGCTTGCCCTTGCCCCACGGTTTCCGGAAACTAGTACCTCCGAGGTACTAGTTTTTTGCTGCGTGTTTTCGGCAGGAAGCCTTGGTTATGCCACGGAAGCGCTACGCTTCCCAGATGTGCTGGTGAGATCACGCCCGGAAAATCCGCCTGTCTTCCATCTCTCTTGCGTGGCTAATGTTCCGTGTGACCGCAGCCCTGGTTGCCAAATTTCTGTCTAACATATTTTCCTTTAGTAAACAATGTATTATACTTTTAGTCATTGCTCAAGATCATCTGATCATAGGAGCTCTGAAAAGGAAAGGAAAGTTGCCTGCTATGGCAACACTATTCCCACACTGGCCAGTCACAGAAAGCAGAACTTTATTAAACACATTGGCTTAACTGACCAGCTGTACATTCTAGGCTTACCTTCTTGTCTCCCTTGAAAGTCCTTCCAGTCAGTGCTTCCCTTGGACCATTGAACCAGGTGCTTCTCTCACACTCAGATGTTATAATCACACATATTGCAAGGCCACCAAACTGCATAATGGGAGCACGCTACCTGCAATCCTCCCAGTACATATTCTCACAGTATTGTGTGAATGGGAGCAATGCATGTATTCAACATATACACCCTCAGTACTTGCGAGCTAACAACTGCATTTTTCAGGGCTTGCATTTACTCATACCCGGGCTGTATGCACACCATAAATATGAGCGTTGCCTTTGTTCATACAACATGGCAGCCACACCTCTTGGGAAGATTGCAGCTAATGAGCACACCTGTTAATGTACAGCTGGTGTGCTTCTGGTGTTGTGTGGTTGTAATGTCTAAGGAAGGACTTCTGTTACTCCACTTAATTTCTTCAAGAGAGATGATAGATTCAAGCAAGCCCTAAAGTGGTTACATCCTAACCTCAAATGTATGCATGAAAAGATAAGGAAGGTTCACTCTGCAGACAATTTCACAAAAGAAACAGCAGTTCCTGTTAAGGACTCATGAAGCTTACCATATATTATTGTCTGAGTCTGAGAGAGAGCAAATAGCTAAAAAAAAATTGGACTGCTGTTCCCTGCAACCCTTGGAATTATTTAATCTGTGTTTTGATTTGTGATGCCCCCACCCTCCGTGTGATGGAGACAAGCAGGTCCCGCTGCTGAGAAAGATGTCTGCATTCCTGTGCAGCTGAACAGACCTTCCTAAGGAGGGAGGGCAGAACTAGAGCAAGAAGCCAACATATATTCAAACCAGTAGGAAAACAGAGCACTGCATGCCCAGTTAGGCTCAGGCCCTTGCAGCATTTTTTATTCCTTTCAAATGGCAGTGATGTCCTCATGGCATCCGTGTCTAGCTACAGCTGCTGTAACATCAGAATCCTGCTGAGCTGAAATCTATTCATTGGGGCTTAATCCCAGGAAATGGCACTGTGCATGATTCTTTGATTTGCCAGTGTTAGTTATTACAGCTTAAATTGGATATTCTGACTTTCAGTGTTTTCTTTGCTTGCATCTGATATTATTGTGGAGTGAAGGAGACAACAACCAGAGGTCATTTCGGGGGGGATCGCGGAGGATTGCAGTTCCCCCGGGTGAGGTATGGGGGGCGGGGCACATGATGAAGCCCCGCCCCCTGCTTCTGGCCGCCCCGCTTCCGGCCCTCATTCAGCCAGGAGGAGGAAGGAGAAGAGGGAGGGTAAGTTGCTTCCTCCCTGCCTCTCCCCACCCCTGCTTTAAGACCAAGACTAACTGAGTGGTGGGTGTGGCCTTATGACACACGTCCGGTAATGGCCGGGGTGTGTGGCTTTATGACACACTTCCGGTGATGTCAGGGGGTGTGGCATATGCTAATGAGTTATGCTAATGAGTTCCCCTAGCTCTTTTTCTACGAAACGACCCCTGACAACAACTGAAGTCCCCCTTGATGCTTCAGGGCCTTCTGAAGATCCCTCCCTGCCGACAAGTCAGATCTGACACATTTGGGGTTGTGGTTCCTACCTGGTGAAAAAAATTTACCAAAGAAAGTCGGGAAATTGAAGTAGACAATTATTAGGAAGGATTTTTTTTTGTAAATTGGAGTACTGTTTTTAATACAGTTCTAGATGTTTTATTGTTGTTCTTGGCTTTACATATTTTAAGTATGATTCAATTTGTGTCTTTTTGAGGCAGACATATAAATGTTGCAATAAATAAATAAATATGTACGTACCTTTATGCATGAAAATGCATTTTGCCGTGTGCATATAAGAAATCTGAAAGAGAATTCTTTATGGTGAAAAGCCCCATCTATGACAGAGTAGCCCTACCAATATACTACATCCAAATTGTGGCCTAGTAATCTGTAACCATCAATTTATGGTTACCAATCTCCAGGTGGGGCCCGAAGATCCCTGGAAATTACAGTTGATCTCCAGACTATCTTTATAAACGTTATTATTTAGATATGGATAGAGTTCTGATTGAGTTGTTGTATTAATTTATAACCCATTTTGTTTTACTGACCACTGTATGTATTCGGCTTCTGTTTTGTGATATCCGATCTGCTATAATTAAAAACGATTCCCCCCCCCCAATTAAAAGTATAGATCAGAAGATTTTTAAAAATACAGTCTGATGGGCTTTGTGACTTAACGGTGTCTTCTAATGGAAAAGTCATTTGTTTGTTGAAAGGAAAGGAAGACAAACCCACCTCTGTGTGCTGAATAACACTGCTACTTAATTTGGGTGGAAGGGGGAAAAGAGAGAAATCCCTCTAAGGAATAGGTTATAAGTAGTTGCAAACAAGCATTAATCTCTCAATAGTCAGGGCTTTCTCAGTAGGATTTAGGAAACCTGCTCTGTATATAGACGAGAAGGGGAGCTCTGGATTCTTTTGCCTTTGTGTGTGCGTTTCTCTGTGTTCACACTCAGACTGTTCTTTGCCTTCATTTTTATGCCAATTTAGGTGCTTCTGTAAGGAAAGGCTCAACTGACTGTCATGTTTTGGGTGACCTTAACTCCAGCACGTTCCAGCTAGACTCATTCAGCCTGCGTATATGAAATATATCCGTTCAGCCTCCACACTTTTAGCCAGTGTTGCTTTTTTAGTTGTGTGAGAAAGGTTGAATTCCTGCAATAGGCCAGCTTGTCGACCATTACAGACCCTTTCTTTTGCAGGTGTATGAATTACAGCCCAAGGCAAAAAAAAAGGGGGGGGAAAGGACCTTCCATGCCTCCCCTAAAGATCTCATGGAGCTTCTGCAGCCCAGATGGTTCCAATTTGAGGCCTACACTCAGTGATGTAGCTGTATTGAGTTTCTTCCCTGAAACCAACAAAACCTGCGTTAGCATTTTGCTTGGATTAAAACATTTGTCCCTTTTTTTGCAGGGCAAAGAGGGACTCCTGAAGCCACTGAAGGAAGGAAATCATTACAGAATTCTACAGAAGTAGGTCATGTGCTACAGCTGCTCATAGTTTGAGAGGAAGAAACATGGGACCTCAAACATGGAACATGACTCCTTCAAAATGCTTGAGAGAAACCCAAGAAAAACATCCTCAGAGGCTTATTTAATAAACATTATCTATAATAGTCTCAATGTGTGCTCATGTTTCTTTAGGAGTTTGCACCTCCAGCCCAGAGCTAACGAAATTCTCTAGTGGTACACCAAATAATGTACTGAGAAAAGTTGTGGAGTTTGTGTTGAAGCTAATACGATTCTTTAAGAGCTCATCATTTAATAAACAATTGAAGTATGCTCCACTCCACTGCGATCTTCTCTGTGTGGCTCTGGTAAATTAATTTACAAGGATGACACACAAGCATGGGCAAGTATACACCTCAGCAATGGCAGAAATACACACACATATAGTGTGTGTGTGTATGTGTATATATATATATGGACTTCATTAACAATCACACAGCATTTGTTATCTTAAAACACTCCTCTCTTCACAGTTGCAAAATGCCTGCGGTGAATCGTTAAATTAGCTAACATTTTAATAAGATCCGAAGTGTCACTTTAGAGGGTTTTTCTTCTGATAATAAATTCATGTTTTGTGAGACTTCTGAGCTTTGAACCTATTATCTTTAAAAAGGAGTGTGAAAATGAAATTTGGATGGATCCAAATTGTGCTAATTTCAGAGTCCCGGGCTTACCGTTTTTCTGAGACACATTGCACTTGTATGAACAGGAAGGACAGGGCTCATTCAGTCAGTCTTTCACATACCCTTTTCCATGAGTCTTGTCAAGGAAAGTTCAGGAAAGTGGTATAAAGGATTCAAACACACACGCCCCTAAATGTCTTGACATGGATCCCTCTGTGTATTGGTGGTGGAAAATGCCATCAGATCGCAGCTGCCTTATGGTGATCCTGTGTAAGGTTTTCAAGGCAAGAGACGTTCAGCGGTGGTCTGCCATTGCCTGCCTCCACATCGTGACCCTGATATTCCTTGGAGGTCTCCCATCCAAATACTTGCCGACCTTGCTTAGCTTCCAAGATCTGATGAGATCAGGCTAGCCTGGGCTATCCAGGCAACAAAAGGCAAGATGGAATGGAAACATTTGTCCTTTTTGGAAGATTTTTTTAAAAATTATTTTCTGCCAGTTTCTCACCTAAGCACCACCACCATCTACTATTTGCGGCAAGCACAGCTCAGAGTTTGTTATTTATTTGCTTAATGTATACCCCATACCTTTCTCCCCAAGGGGGACCCAAAGTGGCTCATGTTGTTCTCCTCTCCTCCGTTTTATTCTCACAACAACCACATGAGGTAGGTCATCCTAAAAGTATGTGACTGGCCCAAGGTCACCCAGCAAACTTCCACGGTAGTGCAAGATTCGATCCCGGGTCTCCCAGATCCTAGTCCAGCACTCTAAGCACTGCACCACACCAGCTATCAGATTTGTATATGCACGAATATACACATGGGTTTTCTTGCAAGCACAGGGAGAAGTGAGTCTGAACATGCAAAGGAATGCACATGGCATTCAGATCCTCCATTGAGATGAATGGGGAAACCATGGGAGATTTTGTGTATGTTTTGAAGCTTTTGCAGCTGCATCTCAAGGCTAGATCAGGACACAACGAAGCAAAACTGAGTGCTATCTGCTATTTGGTGTATTCATAATCACAGAGAGTCTGCCGCAATCCATTACAACTTGGGTCCTCATTAGGAAGGTATAAGGATAACCTCAACTCCCTTTTCTTGACATTTTCATGTGGTAAACACAAATGGAAGGGGAAAACTTGTAAACTGGGTCTTTAGTGTCTATGGGGCCAACAGAGAAAATACAGATATTAAAATAAAATACTGTAATGTATTTCCTCCTTGCTACAGATAAAGAAAATAAAGAGATAGGCACCTTTTTAAACAAAGGAAATTTTAACACACTATTATAGAGCTTACCGCTTGAGACAACCCAGAATCCCTGACCCAAAATGGGAAACGTCTGGTTCAAAGAATAAAATGACATTCAATGAAACAAGCTGAATGCAACAGTACAACTGTACATCATAATGGTTATTTGAACTGGTGGATGCTGGAGACAACATATAGGTAAAGGTAAAGGTTCCCTTGCTCGAAAGCCAGTCGAGTCCGACTCTAGGGTTGTGGTGCTCATCTCCGTTTTAAAGCCGAAGAGCCAGCGCTGTCTGAAGACGTTTCCGTGGTCATGTGGCCGGCATGACTAAACACCAAGGCGCACGAAACGCTGTTACCTTCCCACCGAAGTGGTATCTATTTATCTACTTGCAATTTCTTGCTTTCGAACTGCTAGGTTGGCAGGAGCTGGAACTAGAGATGGGAGCTCACTCCGTCATGCGGCACCCGGGTCTCGAACTGCTGAACTACTGACCTTTCACAGCCTGCAGTTCAGCGTCTTAACCACTTGAGCCACCATATTTCTATATGGTAAAAGCTATATAGAAATATTTACCCTAATGAGTGTTGGCATGAAATCCATACAGATAATTGGGTTTGACATACTAACATCATGTCCACACTGGAGTTTTCCAGGCTGCATGTTCCATCCTCAAAGCAAAACTGAAAGATAAGGGGAAAGAGGTGTTGTGTATTGAAGTTTTGCATTCTACTGTGTGGGCTGCCACTGTGGTCCCTTCAGAGTCCAGGTGGTGCTCAGCAAAGCTGCTGTGTGTCTTATGAGGTCCTCGGCATTGATGAATCAGAGGATCTGAGGCCTCATAGAAGCCCCAGGTGAATATGCCCTTCGCTTCCCAAGACAATATAATTAAAAGCTAGGGTAGCAATTACCAACTCACCCAGGCATTTGCTCACACAATGCTGAGGCTGAAGTTACATTTTTTACAAAAATCAAAACTAGGTCATGAGCAAAGAACTGCTTAACCTTTCCCCTCTGGCTGCTTGCCCATTCAAAATGTCCTCCTTCAAAACTGATTTTCTCCTCCAGAGAGAAAAAGTACCTTTTGAAGATTCCTGTGTACTCTTTTTGTGTGCATGTGTGAATGCTGTCAATGTGAAAGGGAAAGGCAACCATTTTCAAATTGAAAGTTTATTCTAGCCAAGTCAGATTGTAGATTGTGTTGTAGGCAATGGGCCATTATACATTGTTTGGGGTATTCTGATAGGAGAAAGTTAATTAAAAGACCAAATCATAGGCCCTGACCTGGATAGCCCAGGCAAGTCCGATCTCGGAAGCTAAGCAAGGCCAACCTAAGCAAGGCAAGTGCTCGGATGGGAGACCTCCTTGAAATACCAGAGGCAGGAGCCGGGGCAAGCCCTATTCAGCCACCTCTCTGAATATCCTCCAGCCCCCCCCCGTAGGGGTCAGTCACCAGAGGTCGCCATGACTTCCAGGTGCACACACGCACACGCATATGTGTGCACATATGTAAAATACAAAAAAAAAGACAAAATAATAGCAGTAGAGGGGAGCATGAGGTGAATCAAAGAAATCAAAGATACAAAGAAGCAGATATTTAACCCTTCACTTCCCTACTGCTTTTCCCTAAAAGTTTTCCCTCCCAACTGTTTTGCTAAATTCCAGATTTATGTGCAGACAAAGGATATGGAAAGGATACCTGGAAGTGAAAATTACAAGTTTGCAAACTTGTACACAGTTTGTAGTTGTACTTGTAGCAAACAAGTACACAGATCTTCCATAAAATTCAAGACTCTGCTTGACTCACCGTGAAAACCATAATAAAGGAGGGGTGTTGTTTACTTGCCCTCCCCATTCACGTTAAATTCACTCGTAAAAAAAGCATGTAGACAAAAAAAATTGCCACTCATCTGTAGAGATCACTTTATTTTCCACCGTATAGTTCTGATTTTGAAACAACAGAGAAGAAAGGGGCTGTATTTGTAGATCAGCTACAGCAAACTGAGAAAGTTCGATGAAGTCAATCATGTTATGTTTTTACACTGTCTGAAAGTCTGATGCAAAATGTGCCCATGACACAATTCCTTCCCACGCAGTTGGGTTTTGTTTACAGTGGCTGGGCCCAATGTCAGTCCTCCTCCCTGGAACTTATTTCATTGAGCGTAATAGAAACCGGCTTGGGCTTTAGTGTCACATGAGAAACATGTCAGATTATTCACGTTTGTCTGACAAAAGCGCTGGCGGAAGGCAAAAGATGCCATGCCGAACCATAAACATGAGTGACATTCCTATTGAGATACGATTCAAGACTTGTGATGTACTGCAAGTCAGCTTATAGTGTGGAGGTCATAGAGGAGGGCACACAATCACCTGATAGAGGGGATTCAGTAACTCGAGAAATAGAGAAATAGCTTGGAGAATTTTTTTTTTTAAAGGAGCTTTCCCACTGGAGCTAGACCAAGAATTTATGAGATATCCTTAAGGAAGCCCTGCTGACTCAGCCTTGGTCCTGCCAATCTGCATGATGGAGCTGTTGTGAGGATAACTATAGAATGTATGTGAACCACTTGGAAGCACTACGTATACGTCATTAATAATACTAATAATGTTATCCAGTTCACACAAATCTGTATATGTAGGTAATTTCATTTATTTTATGCATTTACTTTATAGTCCACCTATGTGTTTCGTTCTACTATAGTTCTAATCTCTTTTTAAAAATGACTCTTGCATAGCTGTTTCACACAATCTACAGAATTATGGATGTGTATGACTTCCGGTCTACGGAACAGCGATGGCGGACACTCTCCCCACAACGGGGAAGGGCGAATCGCACACTAGCGGCCTGGAGGGGTGCCACCTCAAGTGACACCCCCGCGGAGCATTTGCGATAGGCTCCAGGCCAGGGGGCTTTTGAGGGGTAGCCTCTTCGACGGCATAATGCCAGAGAATTGAGGCTCCCCTCCGCCCCAATGGTCCAGTCGCTGAGTGGCCTTCGGGCACAAGCTGGACTGACCGGGACAAGCGCCGGAGATTGAGCGGAATGGCATAAAACCGAGCGGGGTCAGAGAAACTGACCAACAATGAACGTGAGTTCTGAATAAAAAGGAGTAGTTTGAAAAGCAATCCCCACCGGTTGAAAAAAGAGATTGCAAAGAGGGACGAATGAGCGGCTAATGGACACGAAGGGGGAGAGGGGAGGAAGTAAACCGAAAGTGTTTTGAGGGACTTATCTGAATCGCGAAACTGTAAACAAAATGAAAAAGATGGCGGCCTAGCAGAGAAAGTTTAAAACGAAGCCGGGCAGTCCGAGTCCGAGACCGGAAGAGGAAGCAGATGTCCTCAAACTCCTGGCAGATATGCTCAAGCCGGTGATGGAATAACTCGATGGTATTAACCAGCAATTGACAGTGATGAATAAAAACTTTGCAGCACAGCAGCTTCAGCTGAACGAAACAGAGAAAAAAGTGGAGCAGGCAAACGAGAAAATTAAAGAGATAGACACCACAAGCAAGAAGTTGAAGAAAAGGATGGGAGATGTGGAAATGAAGCAGAATTGCCAAGAGAATCGAGTTCTGCAGCTACAGATGGAAAAAGCTAACATGATTCTCAGGTTTCAGGGAGTTCCTGAAACGGATTGGGAAGACCTGAAGAGGGCGCTTAGTGAGATCATCGCTCCAGTAGTAGGCTTAACAGCGGATGAACTTGTAAATGAAATGGAGTCAGCCTATAGGGCATACTCCAATTACAT
>NW_015161425.1:803797-837780 GCF_001447785.1 Gekko japonicus
GGGGGGGAGGCGTGGCTGTTCGCCCCAGAGCAAAATAAAGCGCGGTCCCCTGAGTCTCCGTGCTTAGGCTATTAGCTGGTGATCACACGGCAATGCTGCAGCGTGGCAAAGATGCGGCGCGGCGCGATCACACAAGCGTTTCACGTTTGGGTGCATGTGCAGTCCCGTGGAGCAGCACTACTTTCAATTTTGTCTTTGTGCGCATGCGCTTATGAAAAACATCCAGTTTGTGACGGGACGTGGATGGGCGCTGGATGCCATGGGATACTAGTGCTCCCGCAATCAGACGCCCACCTGTGCCACACGTTTTCCGGATACTAGTGCACTTTCCTTGGTACTTTTTAACTCTGCATCTTCGGCGGGATGCCACGGGTTGGCCATGGGTGCGCTACGCTTCCCAGATGTTGCGGTGTGATCGCGCCCCAAAAATCCGCCCGACATTCGTGCCTTTTGTGCGGCAAATTCTCCATGTGATGGGGGTCTAAACATCTTATAATTTACCTAGCAGGCACCTGAGCCTTGTGAAATGCTGGTTGCCTGTAAAGCCCATTCACAATGTCATAATTTTACTACAACTATGATTTTTTTCAGGCCCAAATTAGATACTATGGATATCACGTTATTACCAGAGGAATTCACAGCCCAACAGCAGCTGTGAGTCCCCTGTGGGAACTCAATTCTGTAGTGCAGCAGGGGCCTGATTCAGATCTGGTAGAAGTTTGGCCACTTGGGAACGTGCTACATATAATGTCATGTACCTGAATACAACTTACAATAGTCACCTGTAGTTACCCAGACTTTAAAAAGCTCCTTGCACAGGTAAACATCAGAGAAAGGCTAGGATATCCTGGGGCTTGTCTACCCACTAAAGCACTGTGGCATGTATGTTTACAGAAATTTATAAGGAAGACAGTGTACAGTCTGCCCAGCAAATCCCAGGCATGGGGTGGGGGGGAGGGTTGCCAGCCTGGGATATTGCCAAAGGTTTGCAGAAGATTACTGGGGAGGAGGACAAAGTTTGGGGAGGGAGCTTGCAGGGAATATAGAATCCACCTTCCGAACCTGCCACTTCCTCCAGGCAAAGGTGTAGCCTGGAAAATAGTTGTAAGCAGGGCTCTTTTTGTAGAAAAAGCCCAGCAGGAACTCATTAGCATAATAGGCCACACCCAACAGCAGGGACTCGTTAGCATATTGGGCCACACCCCTGACAGCACAGCTCATTAGCACATTAGGCCACACCCACATGTTACCAGAAGTGTGCTTGTTAGATCGCGCTAACAAAGGACTCGTACAGTGATTCAGCAAGTGATTCAGCTTTATTGGAAGTAACGAGCAAGCACTAACTCAGTAAGAAACCAGAACAGAAAACAGTGGGAGCTTATGCTCCTTTTAAACATAACCGGGCTAATGTAGCCACGCCTATTTACAAATAACAACCAATGAGATTGCTAGAATAAAGACCAATGGGAGTCTTTCCCTCCTAGGGAATGGTACCGTTCTGATTGGTCGCTGTTACGAAGCGACCAATAGGAAGTTCGCTCAGAGGAGCCCTGGTCTGGCTCGAAGCTTAACACGGGAGTCCTATGAGGTGATTCATGTAATCATTTCAATACATTACAATTCCTCCCCCCTAAGTTAAGCCATCATCCCAATTGTTTTATTATTTACAAACATGCAATCAACCTTTGTACATCAGTTATTCCAACAGTATTTACACTCATAGTCCTTCAGATAAGTCGGCATTTGCCGCGAACGCTGGGACCTGCGGAGCGGTGCAGGCTCCACGGGCAGACAAGGTTGTGGGTCAGAGTGGGGTTCACTACAGCCTGGATCAGGCACAGACTCGACTGGGATTTCAGCCCCGCACACAGGGTTCTGCCCTGACTCGGGGACAGTACCGGGCCTTTCGGTACTCACCGCCTGCTCTGGGGGTGTCCACTCGACATCAGGGGATTCAGCCGTCGGAGAGTCAGCGCTGTCCCTAGCCCAACGTCTCCTTAACTGATCTATGTGGCGCCGCCATATTCGACCGTCAGCTAACTGCACCACATACATTCGAGTACCCACAGAGTCGGATATAACCCCAGGAAGCCACAAGTGCCCGTTTGCATAATTTCGTGCGAAAACCTTGTCCCCTTTTTCAAACATGCGCACCTTCGGTTGCGCAGTGGTACGCTCGGACTGATCTTCTGTGAGGTCTGGGTGCATTCGGTTCAAACGGGTCGTGAGTCTCCGCCCCATTAACAATTCGGCCGGACTACGGCCTGTAGCACTACAGGGGGTGGTGTGCTGCAGCAAAAGAAAGGAGCCCAGCCTCTGGCTCCAGTCCCCTTCGTCCATTTTACCCAGGGCCTCTTTGGCCGTCCTGACCATCCGTTCGGCTTGGCCATTAGATGCCGGATGGAAAGGGGCCGAAGTCATTTGGCGTATGCCATTACTCGTGAGGAAGAGCCTAAATTCCTCAGACACAAATTCCTGACAGCACAGTTCATTAGCACATTAGGCCACACCCACATGTTACCAGAAGTGTGCTCATCCAGCCACACACCCCTTTTGTTTCTTATTCTGTTTACCTAGTTTGTTGTCAAAACCCAGGGCTTTTTTGTAGCAGGAACTCCTTTGCATGTTAGGCCACACACCCCTAATGTAGCCAATCCTAATGAGTTCCTGCTGTTGGGTGGGGCGTATTATGCTAGTGAGTTCCTGCTGGGCGTGGTCAACTTGGGAGCCAGCCGGAACTCCGTTCCTGTGCGTTCCTGCCCCAAAATAGTCCTGGTTGTAATAGAACTCCAGGCCCCACCATGAGGCTGGTAATTCTGGTGGTGGTAGAAGGTGCCATCAGGTCCCATGCAGCCCATTTATGGGATGGTGACCCCATACAGTTTTCAAGGCAAGAGATTGTTCAGAGGTGGTTCCCCATTGCCTGCCTCTGAGCAGCAACCCTGGACTTCCTTGGTGGTCTCCTATCCAGAGGCTAACCGTGGCTGACCCTGCTTAGCTTCTGAGATCTGACAAGATCAAGCTAGCCTGGGCCATCCAGGTCAGGGCTGGTAACCCCAGAAGGCGAAAAAGGGTATACTTTACTGACTTCCAGGAGGCTGCAGGCCCATTTACAACAACTGTCTATTTATGTCATTTCAGAAATAAAATGATTTATTTATTTATTTATTTATTTATTATTCACATTTTTATCCCGCCCTCCCTGGAGGCTCAGGGCGGCTTATTTTTCTTTCATGACTCATAAGATTGTATTTATAGGAATGGGGGGGGGGCAGTGTTCCAAATAATTACTATTAGGGTTGCCAATCTCTGGGCAGGGCCTGTAGATCTCCTAGAAATACAACTTATTTGCAGACGACAGAGATCTGTTCCCCTTAGGGTTGCCAACCTCCAGATGGTGGCTGGAGATCTCCCACTATCACACCTGGTCCCCAGCCGACAGAGATCAGTTCCCTTGGAGAAGATGGCCGCTTTGAAAGCTGGAGTCTATGGCATTATGCCCCAAACCCCGCCCTCCTCAGGCTCCGCCCCCAAAATTTCCAGGTATTTCCCAACCTGGAGCTGACAACCCTAGAACTTCCCCTGGAGAAAACTGCTGCTTTGATGGGCAGACTCAATGGCATTGTACCCCACTGAGGTCTCCCCCTTCTCCAAACTTTGCCCTCTCCTGCTCCAAACCTAAATCTTCAGGAATTTCTCCCCACCTGGAGTTGGCAACCCATGCACAGAGAAATGGTGCTTTAGGCCCCGGTCCTGCACTGCATGTACATCTCCTCCCAGTCACCCTCTCTGCCCACCTCAGGCCTCTGAGAGATGAGAGGTAGAGCAGCAGTCACAGAGTTATTGTTGGCAAATGTTCTAGCATTCTTGCATATGCATGAATCAGGTGCCTCTGTATGAGGTAAGAAATCTTTTACATATATGAATGCAAATAAGAATTCAGGGCTATTTGATGCAGCGTTTAGTTTGGGCAAGAGTGGTAGCAATTTCTAGTGAATTCTTAAGGTAATGTGAATTGGAAAACAAGCTGGATAGCAAAGGAATGTGAATTGGAAAACATGCAGGATACCAAAGAGATGTGTTTTCTCTACTACTGTTACTACTTGAAACAGAAGGTGTTTGTGGTCCTCCCATCCCTCTAGCAAAGGCTATAGCAGTGGAATCTTTGGCCAGTACCTCCTTCCTTTTTCTTTCTTTCATTTGAGAAGATTACCTCCTGGAAACACTGCTAGGAAACTAGGGTGGGAAGGGCGGGGGGGGGGAAGGGGGGGGAGAAGGCTGACTGACAAGAAAGCAGATGGTGGAGGGAGAGAAGAAAGCAAACCAAAACAACAAAAACCCTGTACCCATTAAACCGGCTTAGGGATGAGGACAATAATATTCATCAGGTTGCACCTATCTGAGGTGTGAAGGGGAAATCACTGAGGAGTATGGCAACCATTTTGCTTCCAGGCTCTTCTTGCAGGAATCATGGGATCACTATGACATAAAGTCAAGGGGGTCCTTATTTGTTTTTAACTGTCTTTCTAATAAATCCATGCATTTTTGTATATTATAAGTTTCAACTAGGTTTTTAATATGGCCCTTTATCAGACTTCTTTCTTACCCTTGTGGTTCTTGATTCCAGTTTTGGGGTCAAGTTGATTTTCCCTCCCTGTGTCTTACTATAAAGTCAAGGGGTACAGGAGGAAGTGAAAGCTGGGTTATCCCATGTACAAGAGTTCTGAACAAAACCAGGAATGCTGATGAGCAGAGATGAGGCTTTCAGAGTGATGTTTAGGGTTCCATGGGGTCTAAACTAACATAGAGCTTACCCCCTTTTTCTGTTCTTCATGCCACTCAGATTGAACTAGTCACCAATATCCAATAGCAGTGGGTGGCCCTACCATGCAGATCAAAAAACGTCTAAGGTGGGCCACCAAGGGCTAGGGTATATTTTTTCTGAGAACCTGAGCTAAGCCAAGTTCTGCAGGAAAATATGAAAATTACTTTTAAAAGCAGGGTAGAAATTCCTAAATAGTAAAAAAGTGAAAACCTTGACATTTGGGTAGCATTTGGGGTTGCTGTAGCAACCCAAGAGGCCTGATGTTCTGTGGCCACAAACAAAAGGTCTGTGAAGAATGGGAGGGTGTGCAGCAGGACTGGGTGGAAGGTCACTTTCCAAGCAATTAGCAGCAGTTCTCCATCCTCTTCCAGTGCTAGGGTTGAGACCTTCCAGGTGGGGTCTCCCAGAACTACAACAGTTTAAAGAGGTACCTGCTGAGGTCCCTCCCTTCCCCAACTGCCTTTGTCCCCAGGGTCTATCCTATGGTTGCCAGGTTGCCTCATTGTGCTGGCAGGGGATTTGGGAGGTGTTCCAGGATGTCCCTGATGCAATGACACAATCATGTCAGTGACATCGGGGGCAATGGTTTGGTTTTTGGGCAAATCTCTATGGTAAACCATAGAGTTTTGCCCTCAAACCAGAGTGTCACTGTGCGATGCCCCCAGCACGATGACATCACTTCTGGGTGACATCATTGCATCAGAGACGTCACACAGCAATGTCACTGTTTGGAGGTGGGGTTTGCTGGCCAGCAATGGGCAGAAGCCCCCAAAACCGGGGGAACCACCACCAGCGACCTTATATGCACGTGAACACTCAACTGTGAAGGAGAGAAAAACCTGAGCCCCATTCCGATCTGCTTTCTAAACATTTTGAATAATAGCACTTCTTTCCTCAATAGTGCCGTGGAAACATTTCAAAAGAAGGAACTGCTTCTCTGTAGGCTTCAGGTTGTACCCCAAAGGCCGCATTGCTCCCCAGGCTGAGAAGTGGACAGTGTAACATTTCTATCAATAAAACAAACAGACCCTAAGAATCAAAATAAGAGGAACAAAATATTAAGTTTTCATTTATAGGAGCACTAAAAAAAATGTTGAAAACAAACATTTTAAATTAAAGGAGGCCTGGGAGATGCCTGATTTGTTGTTTGGATTACACACAAGACTTTGATGAACATACCCCCAGTGACTAAAATAATGGAAGTGATAGATTGGTGCCTTGATGCATAATCACTGTCTAGAATGTAGAAGTTGTGAACAGCGGGGTTTTGAGAACAATTACTTGTAATTAAAGCTGTGCTGGTTACCCAAAAAAAGAGAAAGTCTTTTGTGTATTGCACCAATTAATTACGTTTTTTTTTCATGGAGAGTTTCGCTCCAAACCAGCTATGCTGCTATTTATACGTGACCATGTTTGAAATTCTAAAGTGATATGAAATATGTATTGTTTAGTGATATTATTTTGTTTTGGGAAGGAAGGAAGCCTGGCTTACCTTTTCCCCTTCATGATATCATCTTGTGAATGAATTAAAAGTGAACCACTTCTGCAAAACTGGGAATATGAGCAGACATTGTCACTGTGATGATAAAAGGCAACTTTAGGCAGACACACACTCTCTTATAAAGTCGACGCATCTTTTTAACCGTACTATCTTGTTGTCCATCTCTTTTTGATTTTCCACACTCTTAGAAGAAAGACTCATGAAAGTATAAAATGTTTTTGGGCTCAGGGAAGAGAAAGCTGTGAGAAGAGGATTTCCCCCTCCCCACCCCATGTCAAAGAAATTGCTTTGAGAGAAGCAAAATTAATAACATTTTTCAATGCTAAAATGGGATCTTTTCCATGCTTCTATTGTGGCTAAATGTCCGTGGACTTCAGCAGATGGTGTATCAGGTGAGAAGTGACAGCTTCCTACAGCATTTTGCTCATCTGACGAGGAAACATTGCTTCTATACCTGGGCTTGATGGGAGCCAATGATTAAAATTTGATATGGGTGACAATCGGAACTTCACCGGACATTCTCAGAAACAATTTTGTGTCTGCTAGAAAGAGGAAAAGAAACTAAAATATACTTCCTTCCTTTTTAAGAACCTAATTTCCAAGGCTCAGTAAAAACAAATGGAAAACACTTCTCTCATTTCTGTCAGTTACGACCTCTTAGAGTGCCATCCCACACAGAGTTACACCCTTCGAACTCCATCAAAGTCAATGGCCTTAGAAGCATATAATTCTGATTAGGATGGTGCAGTTAGTTTACCTGCTCTGAAATTTTCTCCTTGAAGTCACTGAAGGTTCAGGACAAATTGTTCTGAGGATTGTAAATGAAGTTCGTTATTTATGCTGATAACTGAAGGGAAAAGAAGTACATGATACAATCTTGGTGGTGTCCACATAGTGGGATCACCAATTAATTTTACACTCTGAGTAAAACCAGGTGTTACAATTGCCAGGGGGAAATCAGCATCCCCAAAGAACTTTCCCAATCCCTCCCTCCCACATAATGTGCGTTAATACTTACACAGGACCATGATGTCATTGTCCTGTGGGTTTTCCCGCTTCCCTTCAGTGTCAATAGTGAGTGTTAAAGTGGTTGTGGAAATTTGCAGTGGTGGTAATGCCACAATGCAAGATGCTGGTATGTGTTGTAACTGGAATGGGAGAGCCAGCACAATGTAGCCCTTAGAGTGTGTGACCAGGATCTGGGAGACCAAGGACTGAGTCTGTGCTCTGCCAGGGAAGCTTGCTGAGTGAACTTCGGCAAATCATTCTCTCTCTTATCTTCCCCTACCTAAAAGGGTTGTTACTGTAAGAACAGAATGAAGGAGGCCAGGAGGCCAGACCCATGTCAGGCACGTTGGGTCCCCATTGGGAGAAAAGTGAGGTATAAACGTTGAAATAAATAAATATGGTAACCAGTATGTATCATGCGTATGCAGCTCTTTGAAGGGACCCTGTGTGTGGTGAATTCTGCAACTAAAAAGTCTGTCTTGAGTTAGATTTTTTTTTTTGTCATTTGCTTGGCATATTAGATTCTTTCAGATAGCACATTTTTTGACCCTTTCTCAAACAGTGAACAAAAACGGGAGCTCTGAATATCTCCAGTACGGCATTCTAAAGAATCTCTTTTTTCACCAGTATACAGTGTGACCTCCCCAATAAGACACAGTCAATAGTTCCTAAAGCACAAATAACTTCTGAAATAACAGCAGATTTTCCTTTGATAACATTAGCAGCAGGGGCTTTTTTTGGGGGGTGGGGAGATTTGAAATCCTGCAGGGTGAAAAGCTATCTGGGTAGTCCAAATGACAGAGCAAAAATGGAGGGTGCAACAAAGATTACGTCTGTTCCAATTTGCAACCAAAATTAGCCTTTTCTGTTCTTTTGGGGGGGGGGTATTATTGCATTTGTGTGTGTGTGCGCACACGTGTGTGTGTATGCCCATGCCTGGAAGTCATGGCAACCTATGGCGACTCCTACTGGTCTGCTTCCCGACCCTGGTATTCTCTGGAGGTCTCCCATCCAAACACTTGCTTGGGTCGGCCCTGCTTAGTTTCTGAGATCTGATGAGATTGGGCTTGCCTGGCCTCTCCAGGTCAGGACAACCTTTTCTGTTCTAAAAAGTCCATTGTGAGTATTTTGAGTAATGTGTAGTTTGGGCTTTAATCTACAATGTGGGTGAAATAAAGAGGTACCTCTTATATTCTAACAGCAAAGTCAGGATATCTTTGGATACTTAAATTCCATGACTGGAGCAGTGAACAAGCAAGACAGAACTTTCTACAAACCTGAAAGAGCCCTAGATTTACAGAAAAATGTGAAATCTAAAAAAATGTTGTTGTTGTTGTTCAGTCGCACAGTCGAGTCCGACTCTTCGCGACCCCATGGACCAGCTCCCGCCAGGCCCTCCTGTCTCCCGCTGTCCTCTGAAGTTGGCTCAATTTCATGTTCGTTGCGTCGATGACACTGTCCAACCATCTCATCCTTTGCCGTCCCCGTCTTCTTTGACTTTCAATCTTTCCCAGCATCAGGGTATTCTCCAGTGAGTGCTCCCTTCTCATTTGGTGGCCAAAGTATTTGAGCTTCAGTTTCATTATCTGGCCTTCCAGGGAACAGTCAGGGTTGATTTCTTTTAGGATTGACTGATTTGATCTTTTTGCAGTCCAAGGGACTCTCAAGAGTCTTCTCCAGCACCATAGTTCAAAAGAATCTATTCTTCGGCACTTGGCCTTCCTTATAGTCCAACTCTCCCAGCCATACATGACATGTACAAAAAATGTACTGGGCAGCTTAAAAAATCTGAACATGATAAAAGGAGTGCCTGTAGCTTTAAGCAATGGAGTCCCTCAATGGCTGTTGCTAGGCAACCACAGGTTCCAAGGCTCAGTTCTGTCAGTAAAAGCAAGGGGGAGGAGGCAGAGCCCTTTCCAGGCCTATTTTGGCCACTGAAGGAGGGCACCTTGGGGCCAGGCCTGACTACGGTTGCCATCTCCAGGTTAGGGAATTCCTGGAGATTTTGGGGTGAAGTCTGAGGAGGGCAGGGTTTGGGGAGGGGAGGGGAGGGGAGGGGAGAAGCCTCTCAGCTGGATATAATGCCAGAGAATCTACCTTCCAGAGCAGACATTTTCTCCAGAGGGACAGATCTCTGTTGTCTGGAGTTAAGCTGTAGTTCTGGCAGGTCTCCAGGTCCCACCTGGAGGTTGGCAATCCAAAGCCTGGCAGCAACTTCTGAGCTGGACTTGCATGACTCACTCAGGCTGGCTACCTGCTACTGTTCAACAGCAGCTACCCTAGGAAAGCCAATGTGGTATAGCTGTTAGAGCTTCAGAGAAGGGTCTGGGACACCCAGGTTTGAATTTCCAGCTTGCTGCAGAAGCTCGCTGGTTGATTTTGAACTGGTCACATAATTTCATCCTAATTTATCTCACAGGGTTGTTTTGTGGATAAAAAGGAGCAGGGGAGAAAATGTATCCTGCTTTGGTCCCCACTGTGGAGAAAGGTGGGGTATAATAAATGAAGTAAAGAAATGATAAATATATCTGAAGATGGGAGGCAGATAAAATATAGGTTGGTGAATGGCTGAGGAGAGAATAGGACAGGGAACTGTGGTACCCCACAACTGGACCACAGTTTTCCCAGGCAGAGGCTTGGGGGCGGGGGAAGCTTAAGACAGAGGAAAAGATAAAGGTAGGTTGCCTGGTGGGTGGGAAGGAGATGGGGTTGCCAAATCCAGGTTAGGAGATTCCTGGGGACTTGGGGGTGAGTCCTGGGGCGGGTGGGGAGATCATTCAAAATCAAACTGTTCTCTAGATGACAGAGATCAGTTCCTCTGGACAAAATGACTGTTTCTGAGGGTGGAGTCCATGGCATTATACCCTCATGAGGTTGCTTCCCTCCCCAAACCTCACCCTCCCAAGGCTCCACCCCCAAATCTCCAGGAATTTCCCAACCTGGAGCTGGCAACCCTAAGGGGAACTGATCCCTGTAGTAGGGAGATCTGTTGTGATTCCTGGAGAACCCCTGCCACCACTGCTGCTGTGCGGGGGTGGTGGTGGGGGTAGCAGGAGGGAGGCTGGGAGAGTGATAGAAGGAGAGAGTGATAGGATGGGGGCTAGAAAGAGAGAGAAAGAGTGATGTGGTGAAGGGCAGAAATAGAGAGGAAGTGACAGGCATGGAGGAGAGAGAAAGTAAGAAAGGGTGGCAGGAGGGGGAATTCCCCAGAGAAAGAGTATGAGAGAAGTAGGGGGAGAGGGGAGGAAGCAAAGGATAATGGGACAGCTGCTCTTGCAAGTTCCTTGGGGGTCCCCACTTGTGACAGTATATTTTGTTACATGGAGGTAATTGCATCTATGACAGCTAGAGCAGAGAAATGTACCCAGATACACAGCAGCTGTACTTGGAAAAGTTAAGCTCTGATTGAGGGAGATAGTTATTTGGGAGTTAGATTTTAGACTGGGAGTCAGCACTTAGGTCTGGTGGCCGAGAACAGGGATGCCAGCCCTCAACTGGCAATCCCTAGCAGCACTGGGCAGGGTGGAGACTTCTTGGTAGTCGCTTCTTGTTTTGAAATAGGAAGTGACATCATGACAATGTAGCAATTTTTAAAATCTCTATGATAAAATAGATTTTTTAAATTCCTAGAGTGTTGTTACACTAGTTCTTGTTCTGAAACAGAAAGTGACTTTCACATGCTGTTTCCCCTTTCCATCCAACCCCATACTGCTCCACTGAGCAAGCCAAGGATGGGGGACAAGGAACACCCCAGGAGATGCCACCCCCATTACCTAGTTGAGAGAGAAGGGTTAGTCTGACAGGAGTGAGAATTAAAGGAGATACCAGGATCGGAGGAGTGGGGTTGCCAGGTCTGGGTTGGAAAATACCTGGAGACTTTGGGGGTGGATCTAGGAGAGGGTGGGGTTTGGGGGGAGGGGTCTCAGCATGGTACAATGCCATAGTCCACCCTTTGAAGCAGCCATTTTCTCCAGCGGAGCTGATTTCTGTCAGCTGGAGATCAGTTGTAAAAGCGGGGGATCCCCAGGCCCCACCTGGAGGCTGGCAACCATACTGAGGAGGCATCAGAGTTCGGTTTAAGTTTCCTTGTTGAAGAAAATGAGTGTATTGACTCTGAGATGTTACAGTAGGCAAGAGAGATTTTGGTGGGCCAAACTGGAGCAGAGCACTGTGTTGCTGTGTTGTAAACCTGCCTGAGACGTCTTTATCCTGAGGCATATACTGTATAAAACCCAGTATCCCAGAAGCCCTGGCAGAACTAAACGTTGTTCTTGTTCACTTTTTAAAAGAAACCATCTTGTGCCTGACCGCTTTACCTCAGTTATTAATCTAAATTTGGTTCTTCCTTAGGCCCAGACCCTAGCACCCTGAACCCAGTCCTCTCTCTTTTCCCACTGGGAACCTAGGTGCAGTTGGGTAGGTGAAGAGTTGTATTGTGACAGGATATTGTGCTGTTCCCTATCCCAATCCTTCACACCTGGGTTTGTCTTGTCCACACCAGGTAAATCCAATTGTGAGTCACTGCTGTGGTGCCTGTGTGGTTGCAGTCCACACCGTGTCATTCTGCTACTTGAGTAGTTCATCTTTGAGAGATCAGAGACGTCAAATGAATTTACGAGTGCCTATCCAGTCGTTTTTGAACACATTTTATTTATTCTGCACGACATTCTGAGCTCAGCCTTAACTGTTCAGACACTGCCTGCACCTTAATAAATACAGTCATAGAGGAACCTCTCAAAGTGGTTGCAGATGGTGTACAACATCACAGCAGTCTAGGAAGCAGGAGGAAGAAAGAGGAGGCTCTTGCATACGAGGGGATGAAAAGGAAATATCTCAGCGGCCTCATTTCCCCCACTTCTGAACACATCTTTTCCTGTACTTTGTCTCTAGCTTGTGATGTGTTGGCAGCTCATACACAAATAGAACTTGGTACAGCATAAAGTTATCCGCATTCCAGATTCTTTCAATGTGTGCTTATCATAATCGATCTTTTTGATCTGGCTCAAGTAGGGCAGATCTTAATATAAAAGATCTGTAGCCTCAAAATCTTTTTTTTTTAATTATGTACTTCCACCCGCACATACCTTCATGCCTGATTATTGTTTGCTTAAGAATCTAAACTAGGTGTTACATTTGAGATTCTCAGAAATTTACCCCATAGAAACCTTGTTTTAAGGCTGACAACACTTTCTTTGTATTTGTAGTGTGGTGGTCAGGGTGTTAGACTAGGTACAGGAGGAGCCGGATTCAAATCCACACTTTGCCCTGAAGCTCCGTGGATTAGTTACTTTCTTAGTTTTGCGGCGCCTACCCACCAGGGTTGTTGTGCAGATATGTATGCTGTCTTGAGCTCCCAAGCGGAAAAGAGAGATAGGAAATAGAGTTCCCAATGTTTCCTTTGTTCTGGAACACCGCATCTTGATTGTGTGGTACATTAAAGTAAATAAATTGTTAGTTAAACCAAAAATCACATGAAAAACAACTCTGTTCCCTGGTAAATTTTTGCAGCTCATTTCCAAATTGACTAATCCAAGCTGGTTGCTACCTCAATTCTAAGATTCTTGTGGTGGATGTGGTGAGGGTCTCTAGCAGAGATGTCTTTAAAAGGAATTTGAACAAGTTCAGGAGGATCCGTTCATCAATGTCTTCATATTCAGACATAGTAAACCTCTAAATTCAGACATAGTAAACCTCTAAACCAACAGGAAGTTTTGGCCTCTGTGCCCTGGTCCTAGGCCCCTCCAGGGCAACTGATTGGCCATTCTGTGAGGAAAGGGCCAAGACTGGTAGCTGAGCCAAGGTTCGACTTGATGCTAGGCACACCTGTCATCTCAATTATGAAGTCAGGAAAGAGCCTAGCTCACAGCGCCACTGAAGAGTCACAATTAGCTCTGTTTTGATGGCACATCTGTCTCCACCCTTTTATGTATTCTTGAGCAGTATCAATAATTGTTACCTTCGCATCCTACTGCAATTCCAAATTTATGGTGGTTGGGTTTTTTTTAATGAAGATTTCATATGCATAATTGAAGGTAGGATTACATGAGCCTCAGTCTCATTGAATTCAGTGGGATGTATGCCTGACAAATTAAGGGTAGTATTGCAGCCTTTGTCTTCCTATCTGTAACCAAAAACTACTGACCACAGTGCAGTCCTCAGCAGAGTTATACCATTTGAAGTGAAAGGGATTGTTTAAAATTGTACTGAAATACATTATGGGGTGTGATAGCAGAAAGGGCTGTCAAGTTGCAGATGATTTAGGGTGACTCCCAGGGGATTTTGAAGTCAAGAGATGTTCACAGGTGGTTTGCCATTTCCTGCCTCTGCATAGCAACCCTGGACTTCCTTGGTCTCTCATCCAACTACTAACCAAGGCTGACGCTGCTTAGCATCTTAGATCTGAGGAGATCCAGCGAGCCTGGGCTATCCAGGTCAGGCCAGGCATTGTGGGATACTCCCTTTAACCACAGTAACATTAATATGCCTTATCAATAGTGACTGATGTGTATTTGATCTTGCATTGCTTTTGCTTTTTGCATTCTGCTTTAGGAAGTCAAGGAGGCTCCCTGTTCCAGACATTTGATGGAAAGTCTCATTAGTTTTAATTTATTAAAAGAGACTTAGAATACAATGATAACTCTTTGATGTTCCAAAACATTTCTGAAGAGAAGGAGAACTGTTGTGAGCAGTGGTCCCTCTGCCTCTTCAGGGTGGAAAGGTGGTGGTGGGTGATGTTTGTTCCTTAAAATCTCCAGGTGTGCCTGCTTGCTTCCATGATACTCTTTCAGAATTCTTCCCCCTAGTATTCCTTCATTGCTTCCTATGCAGGAAGGAATTGTGCCGGAATAGAAGCCATACGAACCGGCCAGGCAATGAGATGCTAGCAGGCTTTTTGGCATTGGTTACGCTACTGCATGCACACAGGTTGATATGATTAAGGTGAACAATTCCAGACTTTTTCCATTAGTGCATTATATCTACTCATTTATTTGTTGTTGTTTTTATTTTGAAATCCTAATCAAAAGCATAGTGTCCGTTGTAAAGCTCGTGATACAGTAGACTTAACATTTTAAGGCAGCAATCCTAAGAACCCTTTCCTGGGAGTAAACCTTGTTGAACAAACTGGAACTTACTTCTGAGAAGTCCTGCTTAGGATTCTCCCCCAATTTCACTACAGCCCATGTGCATAAATTGATCCATTTTAACAAAGGGTATACTAATAAAATAATTTCAGCGTGCTACAAGCCGGGAAGCAAAAAGAAATTTTGCATTCTTGAAATGTTGTCTGACTTATTACTGCCTATTTTAATTAGAGGAGGAGTACTGCAACTAATAATGAAGGGAGTTGCTCTTGCATCGGGACCAGGGGTGCAACAACATATAAAAGCAACAGATTTGTGACCAGGTCTGCTAAGGTCTTCCAGTTTACTTGAAAAATATCTGTGTGGCATTGGATCATGGTTGTTTCTGAGCGTGTGTTAACCTCTGACCTGACCTGGATAGCCCAGGCTAGCCCGATCTCATCAGATTTCAGAAGCTAAGCATGGTGAGCCCTGGCTAGTCTTTGGATGGGAGACCTCCAAGGTATACCAGGGGTGTAATGAGGGGGCAGGCAATGGCAAACTACTTATGAAATGTCTCTTGCCTTGAAAACCCTATGAGATCACCACAAGTCAGTGGTGACTTGACAGCCTTTTCCATTACCATGTGCTCACCTCTCTCTCCCATGATGTATCTCAAATAAAAATCTCCCTTTTCCCTCTTGAGCATTATTAATCCCTTAGCTATTTGTTATAAGTGTGTTTCTATGCTTATGCTCTTCACAGGGCTGCCTTTGAAGACTGTTCAGAAGCTTCAGTTGGAACAAAATAAGAGCCAGATTATTATCAGGGGCTGTTTATAGAACGTATCGCTGCTGTTTTGGAACAGCTTTACTAGTGGCCAATTTGCTTCTGGGGAAGTGTTCATTCTCACCTTTAAAGCCCCCCAAATCTTAGGACCGGGTACCTGAAGGACCATGTTATCCCCCGTATCATCTTGCCTGTCAGGTAAGATCTTCATGTCAAGCCCTGCTTTGTGTTTCCTCACCAATGGGAGTGAAGTGGATCCCCCCCCCCCATGTCTGGCACCCCTTCTGTGGAATACTCTTCTCCCCTGGAAAACCCTCTACTTTATTGTCCTGTAGGCCGCAGGGGAGGATCTGACCTGTCCTGTGGTTGTTTTCTTTGGCCAATGCAGCTTGATATGGATTTTATGTTTGGGATATTTGGTTCCTGTTTTATGTCTTGTTAATTGTTATTTGTTTGTTTTTTAAATCTTATGCTACTTTAAGTCGTTTTTACAGTTGTTTATACAGCCATTCTTTGGTTAATTTTTCATTGTTTGGCTTTTGCGTTGTTTCTGCTGTTGTTTTGAACTGGTTGTCACCCTCCCCAAGCTGTTCTTCGACCAGCCAACCAAAATAACCTATAAATAAATAAAAGGTTCCTGCTTTTTATGAGTCCTGCAGTACATTGATAACTTTAGTGCCACAATAAGGCTTGAAGAGTAAATGAATAAATAACATCAAAACCTAATAGGGGGTGAGCAGGATCACACCAGTGATGCTCGTTTTCCCCACAATGTTGTTCCAGTGGGTATCCCAGAAGCCTCACTGGCAGGGGTCTGAAAGTCAATGCCTCTCCCTATTATCGCAGCAACTAGCATTTGGAGCCACAGCACCAATGGAAAAGAAGCTTCTGTTCAGACATCATGGCTAATATCCAGTGAGGGACCTATCTTGAACCAAGTTGTCTGATCTTCTTTTCAAAGCCATCTAACTGAGCGGCCCATGCAACATCCTCATGGCAGTGAGTATCACAAGTCAGTGTCATTGGATGCTCATGAGTATTTTGGGAAAGGGTGAAAACCATTTCTTTCTCCACACCATGTTTGGTTTTATAAACTCTGTCCTATTCTCTTTGGCTCACTTTTCTCCCCTAAACAAAAAAACCTCTAGACTTTCCTCATCAGGAAGCCCTTTGTTAATTTGCTTACTATTTTCCTGCACTTTTTCCAGTGCTAAATTGTTTAGATTGTGAGCTCCTTAGGAAAATAAATGCATTTGGAGAAACTGCTGTAAGCCACTCTGAGACCAAAGGATACTCCAGGATAGAATTCTAATAGCAATAACCTCATTATCCTTTTTGAGATATGGTGACCAGAATCCAAACTATTACTATACCACTGTATTATTACAATACTGGCCATATTGTTTTCTATCTGTTTCCTAAGAATCCTTAGCACAGAATATGTGGGTATGTCTGCTGCTGCACACTGAATGGACACTTTCATAAACTGGCCACCATGATGCAAGAAGAGTTATTTTGTGGGCCATTCTGCCAAGTAAGATCCCAGAAATGTCTAAACAAACCATACCCTAGGGAGAACTTCTGTTGTTGGAGAACCTCTAAGCATTCCTCTTCTGTTGAAATTTGTCACACAACTTATTCCTTAAAGAGGCAAAGGATTTCCCCACACTCATCCTATTTCTTACCCTTTATTTCATCCCCTATGTTAAATTTTATATTCTAATAGCACATTAAGATGATGAAGATTTATATCCTGGTAAGGTTTGTGTGTGGGTTTTAAAAAAAATTTCAGGGGGGAATGCAGATCGCAGAAGTAAGCAGGGTTGGTACTTGGATGGGAGACCTCCAAGGAAGACTGCAGAGGAAGGCAGTGGCAAACCACCTCTACTTCTCACTTGCCCCGAAAGCCCCTTGCTGGGGTCACCATAAGTCGGCTACAACTTTCCTGCACTTACATAGGTATGTAAGTTCACAATTTAGAATGGAGTAAGTCTACATGAGACTGTACTGAAAGCTTCTTTGAGTCTTGTGTTGTTACCATGCACATTGATAGCACACTATAAGTAATTGGCAGAGGTCACTAACAGGAAGGCTTGTGTGAATGTCATTGTTCATGGAATGTACCAACATAAAATTCAGCTGGCAGGTGCACAACTTTGAACATGCTTCCAAAGCAAGATCCTGCTTGTTCTTGTCCTTTGTTCAAATACTTATTATTGTTTTGCCAAGCCTCTGTGATGGGCAGGGATGGAAAGCTTATAGATGGATTGTGGAAGAAGGTGTGAAGAGCAGTGTGGTTAACCTGTTCCTTTGGTCAAAGTCCACTAGATGTCCTGGAAGACGTGAGCAGGGTTCAGTCAGGTATTTAAAAAGGAGGACTCATGCTTGTACAATGCTACCAGGTGGACCATATATGCAGGCCACAGAAAAGAAAATGCATTCAGTTTACCCTTACCCCAGTGTGTGGATGACCAGCAGCAGTATGACCTTAAGAATTACCTGGCTGGACCATACCACACTTCACCTGTTCCAGCACTGGTTTTGCAACACAGGCTAGCCAGATGTTTCTGGGGATCAAAAAACAGGACATTAAGATGATGATGATGATCCCTATTGTTTAGTTCGCTGCTTCTGGTTCTTTAGGGTATCTTTTCATTCATGGAGATTCCATGTCGCTAATGTGGTTAATGCCCAGGCTTGCCTGATCCCTTCAGATCAGCCCTGTTGCTTGGAGAGACCACCAAGGAAGACCAGGGTTGCTATGCATAGGCAGGGAATGGCAAACCAACTCTGTTCGTCTTTTGTCTTGAAAGCCCTACAGGGTTGCCATGTTGGCTGTGACTCGATGACACTTTCTACCACCAATGTGGCTAATAAACAGTGGGTGATGGCGCTATCCTCTCATTCTCTTTTCAAGTTTCCTCAGCTCATGGCCATCAGCACAGCTGTGATGGACTGCACTTTTAAAAGCTTAGATGTGCTGTGTAAACAGATAAAGGACAGTGAAGGGTTAATTCTTCACAGAAACTGAGAGCTTTGAGTGACAGGCTGCTCCAAGCAATCTGATCGGTTAGCATCAGCTGAGCAAAGAAAGTCTGGATAGAACTGCATGCAGATGATAAATTCAGTCAGATTTCTGCCCTGACTAAATTCAGTCTGATTTCAGCTCTAACTGAGAAGAGTCCAGTACTGACAGTTTCAGAATTCAGCCCTGACTGAGCAGAGTTTAACATAGACAGGAGAACTGGGGAAAGTTGGCAAGGACCATTTGGTAGTTAGATGAAGACTCCCATTTGGGCCAAAGAGAAGGGATAGATCTTCTAGAGAGAAAGAAAAATTCCCTACCCGATCAAACAGGGAGTTAGCTCTGAAGAGTGCAGAGATCCCTGGTCTGGTGTGGTTAGAAACTGCCTTTGCAGACCTTAAGAGTCAGTTAAAAACTTAAAATGAGTATTGGTGTTTCAAGAGAAGGGGTTTGCATACTGGAAAGAGCGGACCAGCCTTCTGGAAACCAAAAGGGTCAGAGAATACTCAAAGAAAGTGTACTGAAGTATTTGTGGAAAACATGGGAACAAAAGCCTCACAACATAAAGATTTAAGTCACTGTGAAAAGCTTAAGAAACTCTTATTAGCCTGAAACATAAGAACTAAAGTCTGTGCATGTACTGGTTTTACCTCCGAAATGTCAACTCCTGATTTCACCTGACCTTCTATGTTAAATAAAATGTTTTGTTAATTTGGAATATAAAAATGTCTCCAGTGACGTTAAAGTTAAAGAGGGCTCCCAATTTTTCCCTCAGGTTCCTGGGCTGAGCTAACAGGCAAAGTATTGTATTGTGACAGGGTGGGACAGCCAGAGTTCTTTAGCAAAGAAGAAAACACATTACTAGGGCGGCTCAGTCAGTAAACGGGAATGAAAAAAACCTGAGGGGAAATCTTGCCTCTGAGGGAGGGAAGTGGACGGGCCGTCATAACAGCTCATGGTGGGATTTCCATGTGAATGCTTCTTTCAGCTTGACTGTGATACTGAAAACAAATTCCAAGGCTGCACCTTGCTAACCTCTGGCTTCAGATTAAGCCCTGATTTAGAATAAATAAAAATATGGATATGGGGGAGAGGGAGTCAGCAAAAAAAGGTCACTCAGCAACTGACATCCTGCCTCCGCAATGTCATTTATTAGAATAGTCCTAGCGGCAGCAACATTTGAAAAGAGGCTGAAGCCATCTTCAGTAGTGGATGTTGATTTCATTAACCAAGTGTTTGACCCTTTTCAGAAGGAACAAAAAGTTACAGTTTTCAAAAAGCTGAGAACTGATGACGTTTGTGGCTGGTGCACTGGCATATTTCCATGCCTGGAAGTACCATAGAAGCAGAAAAAGGGAGTGGGGTCAAGTGACCTGCTGTAGAATAAACAGAGATAAATAATTCAGATTCTCATTATAACAGGGGAGTGCAGCTCTCGTCTGGAGCTGAGTGCCTGCTTTTGTGTGAACTGGTATATAGTGGCTGTTTGGTAGCCCAAGCGATGTAATTGAGCATTAATATTAACCTTAAAAAAAAAAACAGAGGCAGGAATTACCCACATTGCTAAAGTCTTCAATGGTAGCTGAATGCACACCATATTGTTTAGTCCTTCTGGGCATTTTAATAATCATGTAATAGAAATGTTGGAGTACTTGAGATGTTCTTTGTATTACTCTCTGAAAAGGTCTTTAACAGAATGTCTTTAACAGACAGGTTTGATAGAATGTGCTGCAGAAAAAAAGAAGAGAGAGGGAGAGAGAGAGAGAAAGAAATATGCCCGTTTTAGTAAAATAGGGATGTTTCATTAGTTCAGCCGGCAGCGATATGACATTACATTTAAAAAGGAATACAATTAATAACAATGAGAAAGCAGTGGGAGGAGGAGGGGGCTTGGCTCTCATAATATAGCTGGAGGAGCTGCGCAAGGTGTCAGGGCAATTAAGGAGATGTGATGCATTACTTCTCTGGAAACACTCAGTTCATTGGCCCATGGAATAGGGAAATCCCTTTCTAGACAGGCTCATCCCACATGTGCGTGTCACTCCTCCATGTGCAGCCGAATGTGTGAACTGATTCCATTGGAAAGCGTTGGGCTGAAGTTTGGTGCAATGTGGTATCAAAGCTCTATCTTTTGTATTTGATCTAGGTGGTTCTTTCCCATAGGAGTGACATCATTTGATTTTAACGGTCATCAAGATTTAAATGTATGCCTCCTTGACCCATGCTCTTCCTGGCTAGGGAAATCTTATGGGGAGAGCATTTGGGCCCCTCTGGAAGAAATCAACAACTTTCCGGAGGCTTTAAAGGAGGCGGTAGTTCGCCTGCTCTTGAAAAAGCCATCATTGGATCCAACGGTCCTGACCAACTACCGCCCAGTGTCAAACTTACCATTCCTGGGTAAGGTGGTTGAGAGAGCGGTGGCCAAGCAACTCCAGGCTTTCCTGGATGATGCTTCCACCCTTGATCCTTTCCAATCCGGCTTCCGCCCTGGCCATGGGACGGAGACGGCTCTGGTCGCCCTTACAGATGACCTCTGTAGACATCTGGATCGAGGTGGGTCAACACTGCTGTTATTATTAGATTTCACAGCAGCATTTGATATGGTCGATTATGATCTTATGACCTACCGCCTCGCCAACGTAGGAGTCCAGGGGACTGCCTTGAAATGGTTTTCCTCCTTCCTCCATGGTCAGGGACAGAGGGTGGCGCTGGGCGAGAGGGTCTCCCTGCGGTACCCACTAGAATGTGGAGTGCCGCAGAGGGCGATCCTCTTGCCAATGTTATTTAACATCTATATGCTCCCTCTCGTCCAATTAGCCCGGAGTTATGGGCTGGGCTGCCATCAGTATGCTGATGACACTCAGCTTTATCTGTTAATGGATGGCCAGCCATCCTCCGTTCCTGGAAATCTGGCTGAGGCTTTGGATGCTGTGGCTGGATGGTTGTGGCAGAGTCAACTGAAGTTAAATCCATCGAAGATGGAGGTCCTGTACCTGGGTCATGGGGGTTTGGAGGTGGGCACCAGGCTTCCCACTCTGGAAGGGACACCTGTGGTGCCGGCCCAGTCGGGGAAGAGCCTGGGAGTAACACTGGATACCTCCTTATCTATGGAGGCCCAGGTTTCTATAGTTGCCAGATCTGCATTTTTCCATCTTGGGTGGATCAGGGTACTGAAGCCCTATCTCTCCCCTCAGGACTTAGCTACGATGACCCATGCAATGGTCACTTCCAGGCTTGATTACCACAATTCGCTCTATGCAGGTTGCTCTGGAAATTACAGCTGGTACAAAATGCGGTGGTGTGCCTGCTGACGTCGACACCTGTGCGGGCTTACGTTCAGCATGTGCTCTGTCAGCTGCATCGGTTTCCAGTTGAGTACCGGATCCACTTCAAGGTGTTGGTAATTACCTTCAAAGCCTAATACGGCCTGGGACAAACATACCTAAGGTACTGCCTCTTCCCATATACGCCTCGGAGAGAGTTACGCTCTGAGAGTCAACATCTCCTGGGGATCCCTGGCCCAAAGGACATCCGCCTAGCCTCGACCAGGGGCAGGGCTTTCTCTGCCCTGGCCCCCACCTGGTGGAACATGCTCCCTATTGCGATCAGGGCCCTGCAGGATTTTATGCAGGGCCTGCATGACAGAGCTGTTCTGCCAGGCCTTTGGCTGAGGCAGTGGGCTTCCACATATGCCCCCCCCCCCCCCCCCGCTGCACTTTCCCCCCTTTTTCCCACTTACTGGTAACCGGATAGTTACATCTAGGGGCCGGATTCTCCCTACAGCAAGCATGACTACTGTTTTTATATGTTTTAATCTGTTTTAAATTTTATTGTATTTATTAAATTGTTGTAACCCGCCCTGAGCCTGTTTACAGGATGGGCGGGATATAAATGCAAATAAATAAATAAATAAGTGTTAACTCACCCTAAGTGCTGGTTCACACAATTCACTGTTGTCCGCATTAGTAGCGCTAGCCATCCCTGAGTACATAATGGGTTGGATCCAATCAGCTTTTCCACTGTTGAAAAAAGGAGGAAAGCCCCCCACCCTCTAACCACCAAAAAAGGCTATGCTGGGAATAATAGAATCTGCACAGACAAAAGCCATATGGGATGGGAGCTGGAGTAAGCAGAAGCATTAGGGGACACTGAGGGTGAAAAAGCTGTCTCACTCTAACCCCAATGTGCTCATAGCGTGAACTGGCCAATCAGAAGAACATATCCAGCAGCAATGCCCTGGACAATTGTTAACACTGTGATCTAGAACTTCTGCTGACTAATCTGTGGATCAGCCAGCTAAAGTGTTATGGTTGATCTGAGAACATAATGAATATGGACCTGTGGTGTCCTTATTTCGTCTGATGATTCCTATAACTTGAACAACGGTGTGTACATAACCTGTGGCCTTGGGATGGCAGGGGGAACAGGCCTCAGAAGCAAATATTTTCATTCAAAAATTAATCCTGGGAATCATGATCAGTAATAGATCACGAAAAACAGCCTGGATGTGTTTGTTTAGGGAACAGGGAAACCGGCGGAACACAATGAGGAGGAATTTGTATGCCAGATACTGCTTTTTGTCCCTTGAGGGTCAGAGTTACATCTGCAAGTTTATAAGTGCTGCTGCCGCTGCTTCCTGGCCATTTTTAAATTAGAATAAGGGTCTTCAGGTGTTTCTTTGATGGTAGAAATGGGGATGGCTCTGCTGCTCCAGAGGGAGAAGAGGAGGATGTACTGGTTATAGAGTGTGTGGGACCTGGGAGATGGGAGTTCAAATCTCGTTTCAGCCACGAGGTTCTGTAGGTGACCGGGGACTAGGGATGCCAGCCTCCAGATGGGACCTGGGGATCCCCCGGAATCACAGCTCCTCTCCAGGCTACAGAGGTCAGTTCCTCTGGAGAAAATGGTTGAAGGGTGGACTCTGTGGCATTGCAACCCGCTAAGGTTCCCATCCTCCCCAGGCTCCATTCCCAAATCTCCAGGAGTCTCCCAACCTGGATCTGGCAACCCCACCCCCCTTCCATCCCCAGCCGGTGGCCAGGAGGGGACCTGGCAGCTCTACCAGTTTGGTGTGAGAGCCAGTTTGGTGCAGTGGTTAAGCGCATGGACTCTAATCTGGGAGAACCGGGTTTGATTCCCCACTCCTCCACTTGCAGCTACTGGATGACCTTGGGCAAGCCATATTTCTGTCAGAGCTGTTCTCTCATGAGCAATTTCTGTCAGAGCTCTCTCAGCCCCACCTACTTCACAGGGTGTCTGTTGTGGGGAGGGGAAGGGAAAGGAGTTTGTAAGCCGCTCTGAGACTCTGAGTGAAGGGTGGGGTATAAATCCAATTTCTTCTTCTTAGTTGCCCTCCTTCAGCCTCACCTAGCTCACTCGTTTTATGTGGGGGGGGGGAGATTGGAAAAGCCATACTCACCCCCATGAGGTCCCTGGTGGAAGGGTGCTATGGAAATAAAATAAGAGAGTGATAGGTAGGCAGATAGGCTTCATGGATGTGGCTTTAAGATTAAGGAACATTGCCCCATGTCTCATTTTGCATTTTCTAAGGTGTACGACCTCATGGTATGTGCTGTGAGATGGTTGTGTCAGTAACCCCAGCCCTGCTTACCTGTCAGAGCTTGGCTGCAGTTTATGGCCAACTGTGCTGAAATCAACATCTGGACAGTCTCCAGTTCAGGGTCTCTGAGCTCTCTTCCTTGACCAGGCCATGGCAGAAGGCCAGGATTTACACCAGTCCTTTGTGCAGGGCCGGCTCACCCACTAGGCGAACTAGGCATTCACGTAGAGCGTGGGCCGGCCCTTAGGGGCACAAACAGGACCCGGCCTCACCCGCCGGCTTGTCGGGCAGCCCGCTTGGCTTTGCATTTGTTTGTGTTCAAAAAAAGCCTCCCCCAACGCCTCCCTTCGTGCTCGGCCAAGGAGGACTGGCAACAGCCACACGTGGCTGCGAGGGGGCTGGGCGGTAGGAGCAGAGCTTCCCAGGCACCCACTTTGGGTCAAGCCAGCCAACCAATGGTGAGCGCCAAGCGGGCGGGTGGAGGAGGAGGTGGCCAATCTACCCGGGGCCACAGAGCGCGACTGGGATCGGTGCCACCACTGAGTCTGTTTGGGGTTTGGAGAACGGCCCAGAAAAAGCGACGCAGCCGGGGGGAAGGGAAGGAATGGCGGTGGCTTTTCCACTGCCCGCCCAGCTGGAGAGAAGAAGCCTGGTGGGAGAGGGAAGCAGCCGCAATCGCCACCTGTTTGGGAGCCTGCCAGCGCTGCCCAGTTTCCGCGTCACATGGCCCATTTGAATGCAGATGCAGCTGCGGAGCCCAGGCAGGGGCGGGACGACTCCACACTCTGAGTCACAGTGCCACTCCCCCCACACACCTGGGGAGCTGAGAAGGAGCAGCCGCTGTTCCCGAGGGGGCAGATTGGTGCTTGCCAGCGGGTCGGATCGCCGAGGACGTGCGCAGTGGCAGCGGTGGGGAGGAAGTGGTGGCGGCAAAAGGGAGGTCTCCAGGTCCCACTGGGAGGTTGGCATCTGTGCCCTGCCTAGGGTGCAGAAACACCTCAGGCCGGCCCTGCCTTTGTGCCAACTGCAGGGGATGCTGCATACTCCTATTCTCATTTTTTCCCCTTAAGTGAGTTCTGAGGAGTCAGTTTAGAAATGTGGGTCCTAGCCATAAGCCATAAGGGTTCTCATGTACAATCAGGAATCTCTGATAGCAATTTCCTTTTGCACTTACCTGCTTCTGTTGGCACCACAGCAGGTGGCGTAGCTCAAACTGGAAAGTACCTGGCAGACTGAAATCCCTAATTGTTCAAGATACAAAGCAAGTGATTCACCTTTTACCCTCTGGTTTGCTAGTGCACAAATGATTCACCTTTCACCTTCTGGTTCGCTAGCCCACTGTAAGGTGCCGCCAGTATTCTTTCCCTTCACCACCTTACCAAAATATACTGCCATTGGAAACCTTTTTTGGGGGTGGGAAATTTCCCAAAACTTTCAGACACCCCCCCCCATTTTAAACCTGGATACTTGGATGTACATTTGCTGTTGCTGCCCCAACACATATAAATGCCTTTATAAATGATTATATTGTAAACTGTCTGTGAGACTGGCTGACATGTTTAATAGGCTTTTGTTGATATATTATATGATCCTTGATGTTTTGTCAGTCAGCATACTTTGGCTTAAATTATCATTAGTGGTGGGGTTTATTTGCATACAGTATTGCAATGACCATAGATTAAACAATGAATGATGAGTGTGTGTACAGGTGTAAATCCTATTGGTTTTCAAATGATTTGCATCCAGGTTTTTTTTCAGGATTTTTCAGGATATTTTCAGGATTGCGGCTTTACGGTGCAATCCTCTGCAAAATTCCTCCGATCTAAGCCAACTGAAATCTATAGGCTTAGACTAGAGTAACTCTGCAAAGGACTGCACTGTTCAACTGATGAAGTGTCATGTAGGTTATAAGGGCAATAAACTTTTGCCAGGTTGAAACTAATGATGGCATTTAATGTTCTACTTCCTGTCAGGGCAGATAGGATAGAAGTCAATGTTATTCCAGAAGCTGGAAGGGTTAATAAAGAATGCCGTTCATAAGTAATATATTACAAGTCTGTAGATAATAAATTCCTAATCCTAGAATCTCCAGTTTATTCCTAATTTGTGCAGTGACTTGGTTAATGTACCACTAGAGCAGCTACTTCTGTGGCTTGCAGTCTTGTGTTTTCCCAAGGTTTCAGGCAGCAGCCATTCGAATGGCCACCCCATGCTTCCTATGGACACTGTTTAGTCCCTGCATATATGCAGAAGCACACATTCCCTTCAAACAATTAAATCACCCCAAACTGCTCTGGGACTGCGGCCCTGTGAATGTTATGTGAGTGGCTCCCCTCCCCTGCTAAGTATTATTGACAAATCCATCAAAGGCAGTGATGCATTGGTTTCCACCTTACCTCGAAGGACACTAGGGCAACGGCGACATGCTGTCACCGTGGTAACTGCTGCTGAAGTGAACAGCCTGTTGGGATAGGTGACCTCTGTTGGCAGCACTCCTGGAGATGTAGCAGCCACATGGCAGCCATGTTCCGAGGGCCCCGAGGAGAGGCCTAGAGCCCTCCAATTGATTCATTAGGCCTTAAAGGGTATCGATCACTCCAATTTGCACGAATTTATTATATTGATATGGGACTGATTAACATTTTGTGCCAGACTGGTTCGATATGTGCTTGTAACAGCTTTTAATGATTAATTGACTTTTATGATTCCATCTCGGTGCTGTCAGTGAGCTGTGAACTGTGGGCAGGCTCATTCCCAAGCCGCCTCTCAAGTGGCGCGGGGCAGTGATTGAATACCTAGGAAATTAGTGTCCTTGCTGTCTCATTTTATGAAAGATAAATGCTATGACATTTAATGCAGACCTTAATTTAGAACAGAACGAAGCAGATCATTTTGCAATTTAATCATAAACAGGTAAATATCAGAAGTTGTTTAGCATTTTACAAGTTAAGTAGACAGATGACAGCAGGGCCTTTGGTGGGGGAATGGCAGAGGTAAAACAAGGTAAAGAGAGGACCGCAGCAGTCATCCGAGTAATACTAGTAGCGATATATTGCAAGTTAAATAACATTACAGATGCTCTGTTACCACGCACTTCTGGAAGGATCGCTTGCACATTTGATCTCATTCATAGTAACCGTCTAGTAGCTGAAAAGCAGGGGACTTGTTTGTTTGTTTATTTAAAACATTTACTAGCTGCCTTTGTCCCTTGGGAAACTCAAGGCGGCTTACGAATAAAAGGTCATAAGAAACACAACAAAAACAATGATTATAAAACCCATAAAAGTCACTCGTGCTGTAAAATGTTTTATTTAATTTAGTTTTATTCCACCCTCCCTCCAAGCTGCGGCATACATTCTTTCCTCTTTTATTCTCACAACAGCCCTGTGAGATAGGCTTGGCTGCGAGAGAATGGCTGATTCAATGTTACCCGGTAAACTTGGTGGCTTGGAAGGAATCTGAACATGTGTTCCCTTAGCCTTCTAACAACTACCATACTAAAGATATACACTGGAAACCCACATGAGAATAATCTGCTCCCTAAATTAAAACAACAACTTCTTAGACATCATGAGGGAATTTTTTTTTTTTTTGCGCAAATGAGAACATTCCATTAGATGCTACATCACAAAGGACATATTTGGGTATTGCTTGTCTAAGTTCCTGCCCCTTTTAGTTAATTTTTAAAAATCGTATTTTCTTAATGTATGTAAAATACTTTGTTTCGATCGTTCCACCAGTGTCTGTGGTCCATTCTGGAATCACAAAAATGGCACAAGAAGCTTGCAAGCTAAAATTAGGCTGTGGCAGGGAGGATGTGGGGAGGAACTGGAAGGAAGGCCGGGGGGGGGGGAGGAGTGCCAAGGGATGTATGAAGGCAAAAAGCAGCAACAAAAGATTTGATTATTCATTTATGCATTCCTATCCTGCTTTTCTCTCCACTGGAGACTCAAAGCAGCTTAAGAAAGAGCACGTGAAAAAAATTAGACAAATGAACAACAACAACAACAAAAAGCTGCTGGGCTGGTCCTGGTTTAGGTGGGGCCTGAGGATCTCCTGGAATTACTGCCAATCCCTGGACATTGAGATCAGTTCCCCTGGATAAAACTGATGCTTTGGAGGGTGGACTCTATGGGGTTAGCTGTATAGTTAGTCCAGGAAACACTGACTACTTAGCAGAGTGCATAAGGCTTCTAGCACAGGAGCGCGTCCAACCAGGGTAACAAATCTTAGAGTGCCACAAAGGTACACAGAGCCAAGTTTTCAGTTTAAAAGACTAATACTAGCCTCTTTATTCTAGAACTACAATCTGGACAGGAAAGATGAGAGGCAAGACAAGATAGTATTCTAGCCTAACTAACTAAGGCGATCTTAGTCATGGTGCCAAGATGAGGACGGACAGCGTGTCCTCCCTCTTGGTGCGTGCAGGAGGAAGGAGAGAGAAGTTCTGGGGAAGAGAATGAACAGAAGGAAGTTGTTCCCTGAGATCTCCATTCCGCATATCAAAGGGCTAGTGACAGGAGAGTACACACAGGAAGGAAAGGTCATTGTGACTGTCTAGCTAGCTGTCTCTATTGCCACGAAATCTGGAGGCTGAGGCAGGGGACAGCGCCTTCACTTCCAACACTAAGGTCCTTGTTCTCCCCAAGCTCTTCCCTCCAGACTACAGAGATCAGTCCCCCTGGAGAAAATGAATGCTTTGGAGGGTGGACTCTATGGTATTGTACCCAACGAAGGTCCTTGAGCTCCCCAAGCTCTCCCCCCTCAATCTTCAGGAGTTTCCCAACTTGGAGTACCCCCCTGTCTCCTGGCCAGAGGGGACCAGGCAGCCCTTTCCTGGATCCAGCAAACAGGTTCTCTCAGGGTCTCTCGGCTGTATCCAGACAAGTGGAGCGATCAGTTGTGTGAAACTGACTAGAGAGGGTTCTTTAATGGGCAATGGGAAGGGGTGAAGAGGAGAGAAGAAGGAAGCTCAGTCCAATAGGCCAACTGCAAAGGGGTGGAAAACATTATTCCATTAAGGGAATGCCTGAATGAGGCCAGTCACCAGATACAAATGTTTTGTAGGGGTACAATGTCCCCCTTGGCTCTTCCCAAGCCACGTGATGGCCGTTGCTCTGGAGAACTTGCAAAAGTGATGCACTGATGGCTTTTTAGAAGAGTTTTTCTCCTCCTCTGAACAGGTTTTTTTAAAAAACTGTTTTGCTGGCTGCGTTTGATAAGAATCTCTCTTTATATTCTAATTCTGTTGGGTTGTTTCAGTATTCAGAATTTCTTGCCTTTATGATCTTTTATATATGGGATGTTTCATCTCACTGCTCACCATCCCAGCAGCCTAGGGCTGAGGTATGACATATAAAGACTTGTGAATTAAAAAAAAATGGAGATTGGAAGGAGGAGAATGACATCTCTCCAAGAATCCCCACTCTGCTCTGGAAGCTTGCTGGGTGACCTTGGGCCAGTCATACACTCTCACCCTAACTGACCTCACAGGGTTTGTCTCTCCCTAATTGGGGAGAAAAGCAGGCTACAAACTATGCAAATAAATAAATAAATAAATTTGCTCCACGATAAAGCTGGCCCTGGCCTCCTAAACTCTTATTTGGTACGCAAAATGCAAGAAACTTTACCTGAAGAAAGGTACCGTATTGCTTTTGTGCATAAATCCAGTCTGGAATGGACCTTTCCATTGATGAAACCATCCATCCTCTCTACTGTGTTGCTGGGAACCAGGGTGGGCTATTCAGGGACACAGTTGCTTGCAAGGAGGAATTCTTTACAGGGCAATTAAGCTTCTTCCAACCCACCAACTCTGCTACAGTGCAGAGAAGGTCTCCAAAAATGTCCAGATGGGTGGATTGTAAGGAGTGCAATCCAGATTCACACTTAATAAAAGGAAGACAACCTGTGGCAGAGAATGGCCCAAGTCAAATTTACTAAGGCTGCAGGCACACGGGCAGGAAAATGTGTGTGGGGGGGAAGCGTGGCTGTTTGCCCCGGTTGCGCGAGCAGACCTACCATGGAGGTCCCGTGGAGGTCCCGTGGTGGTGGTGGGGTGCCGATCACTCCACAGTCCTGTGGCACGGCAAAGAAGCGGGGCGCGGGGCAAACGGGGTTGGGTTTTTTTAAAACTCAAATGTGCGCATGCTCCCCTGGGTGCTTGTGCGCATCCGTGGAGACTTTGAAAAAAACAACTTTTTGCGAGGGGACATGGGCGGGCGCCGGAAATACCACTGGAAACGCAATCAGATGCCCGCCCTTACCCCGTGGTTTCAGGAAACTAGTACCTCTGTGGTACTAGTTTTTTACCGCACATCTTCCGCGGGAAGCCTCGGGTTCGCCACAGGAGCTCGACACTTCCCAGATGTGGCGGTGAGATCGCGCCCGGAAAATCCGCCTATCTTCCGTCCCTCTAGCGTGCCTAATGCAGCCTAAATAAAGTTCTATGAAAAGTGCAGAAAAGGGCAACTAGAATGATAAAAGAGTTGGAACACTTTCCCTGTGAAGAAAGGTTAAAGCGCTTGGGGCTCTTTAGATTGGAGAAACGACGACTGAGGGGTGACATGATTGAGGTTTACAAGATTATGCATGGGATAGAGCAGGTTGAGAAAGAAGTACTTTTCTTCCTTTCCCACAGTACAAGAACTCGTGAGCACTCAATGAAATTGCTGTGCAGTCGGGTTAGAACGGATAAAGGGAAGTACTTCACCCAAAGAGTGATTAACACATGGAATTCACTGCCACAGGAGGTGGTGGCGGCTACAAGCATGGACGGCTTCAAGAGGGAATTGGATAAACATCTGGAACAGAGGTCCATCAGTGGCTATTAGCCACGAGGTATAGATAGGAAGTCTCAGGCTGGGGCAAGTGATGCTCTGTATTCTTGGTGCTTGGGGGGGCAACAGTGGGAGGGCTTCTAGTGTCCTGGCCCCACTGGTGGACCTCCTAACGGCACCTGGTATTTTTGGCCACTGTGTGACAGGAGTGTTGGACTGGATGGGCCATTGGCCTGATCCAACATTGGCTTCTCTTATGTCCTTATGATCTGTGGAAAAAAGAACAAGAGCAGTAACATCTAGAAAAGATGGAAGTTATGCAGAAATCCATCACTGGTTAAGTGATGGATTTATCCTACTTATGGTAGGAGTTTAATTTAGATCCAGCCATTTCCTGAGATATTATCATAGCAACTATTACGAAGTTGCACATATACATACAATAATTAGAGGAGAAGGAGCTCTTGTCTAGCTATTCATTCATCCATTCGTTCATACACTGCTATTGGTAAGCATAGTGCTTTACATGATTTTATGAAGGTGTCATGTTCAGTCCTGTGCATCTGTAGTTAAACAATCTCAAGCAACAGATATCATATGGCAGAAAAATGGCCCTTGTCTGGAGGAGATTACAATATAAATGTCAACGTTTAAGGAGACAATGCCAGAAGGAAAGGGGAAATGCAAGGGCAAGGGGCTAAAAGTGAGTAGCCAGGGCTGCATTAATTTAGGCTTCATTTTGAGCTGAGAATAAGGACATCAGGATGAGAAGCTACTGGCTTCACAGTACCATTATCAGCAGAATGTTTACCTGACCGTAAGTTTTGGGGAAAGAAATGAGATAGTAAATAATGGAGGAAACGGATTAAAAAACATGGTCATGACTATCTGTATCAATTACCAGCATGAAGATATGTGAGGTTGTGTTCCTTCCTCCCCTTCTCAAGAGAGTTTAGGGACAGTTGTACTTTCCCAGCCCAACTTGCACATAGATGTTACATGGGGGAACAAATGTCCTTTCCCAGCCCAACTTGCACATAGATGTTACATGGGGGAACAAATGTCCTGTTTGGTTCAGGAGAACAGTGGGGGGAGGGGCTTCAGCATCCCCCCCACCACCATTTTTGTCAGCCAAAACAGCCATAGGGGCCCTATTTGCCCCACTGTGGGGCTTCATGTGCACTGACTGGAGCCCTGGAGCCCTTGGGAATGTTAGTTCCCTGATGTAATGCTTGTCTATAAGTTGGGTCAGGGACCCACGACCTGTCTCACGGCAGATGTAACATCCAGTGTGTCCCTCAGTATAAGACAAAAGTGGTTTGTCTTAAAGCCACCCAAGAATCCATGGCAGAATTTGAACTTTGGATGTCTAAATCCAACCTCTTTACCTATGTGCCATATCACAGGGGTGTCAAAGACATGGCCCGCGGGTCGGATTTGGCCTGCACAGGGCTGCAATCCAGCCCAAGAGCAGCTGACTCTGTGCTGCTTCCTGATTCCTGGTTCTAACGTCACAGTTCCTTTTCCCTAGTCTCTCCTATTTCCTGCTTCAGAGGAAAGAAAGAAAGCCTTCCCTCCATTGGCTGAGGGCTCTTCTCCCCTCCCCCTCTTCCTCTGGGGAGGGAGGGGGAGGAAAACAGACAGAGAGGGGGGGATGGCATCTTGTGGGACTTTTAAGAAGACCAGCATTTTTTTATTCCAGGTATAAGCACCCTTTTTCTTGAGAGAGGGGTGGGGAGTCCTGTGTTTAAGACCCAAAACTTTTTATTCCAATTACAGTAGCCGCTGTAAGAAGAGCTCTGTAAGCTCGTGGAGGATTGGCTACATTAGGGGTGTGTCGCCTAATATGCAAAGGAGTTCCTGCTACAAAAAGAGATGTATGTATGTATAGTTTATTATGGCATCAAGCCACACTGATGTTAGAAAACATACTGACTACAGCAATAAAACAGCTAGAATAAATACAAAAATGTATAAAATGCATTAAAATAAAGTAACAACAAATAGATATTACATAAAATATAGGTCAGCAGATCAGCTTAGAACTACAAAGCGATTTAGCAGGCTTTTCGAATATAACAGCAAGTGGCACAGAATTTGGTAACAGCTTTAGAGGTAGACTGGTTTTCATCTGACAGCATATAGTTTATATAATCAGATTCCATCATATCAGGACATTTTACAATAGGCTCAAGATATTTGGAGCGGACCTCCTTGTACCAGGGACACCTGAGGATCATATGCAAGATAGTTTCAACTTCCCCTAAGCTTCATTTGCAAGAAGAAGAAGAAGAAGAAGAAGAAGAAGAAGAAGAAGAAGAAAGAAGAAGAAGAAGAAAGAAGAAGAAGAAGAAGAAGAAGAAGAAGAAGAAGAAGAAGAAGAAGAAGAAGAAGAGATTGGATTTTTCAAGGACAGCTGTGCCAGAGCTTGTGACTGACCCAAGGTCACATCAGCAGGTGCAAGTGGAGGAGTGGGGAATCAAACCCAGTTCTCCCAGATTAGAGTCCGCACACTTAACCACTACACTTAACCACTACACCAAACTGGTTCTAGGGTTCTAGAGGGTTCTAGCCTTGATTCCCCCCCCCTCCTGCCCTGCCACTTTTCTGTGTCGTCATTGTAGGACATGCATTCAAAAGCTTCACCTGTAATCTGAAGCGGTACAACAGTGTTGAGGCAGACAAATGTTTATCAATTCCACAATCAGGTCCAAGGTTTGTATGCTGGGTGTGTGTGTGTGTGCATAAAAGGGATAATTGACCCCTTCACGCTGTCTCTGAAAGGAATTTTGATGACAAGGAAAATAGCATCAATATAAAGAAGTGAGGAGCCATGGCTCTGTGGCTTTTTGGCATGCAGAAGGTCCCAGGTTCAATCTCTGGCATCTCCAGTTAAAAGGCTCAAGTAACAGGTGATGTGGAAGACCCCCCCTACCTGAGATCCTGGAGAGCTGCTGCCAGTCTGAATAAACAATATGGACCTTAATGGACTGATGGCATGATGGCAGCTTTATGTGTTCAAGTGATATGGCAGAGGTATCGAATTCATTTGTTACAAGGGCCGGTTCTGACATAAGTACCACTTTGTCGGGCCAGGCCATGTGTGCCATAAAATGTAACACAAGGTACCGGAGATATAAACTTTATAAAGATGATTTCAGATGCCAAATGGCAATAGCAGGCACAATTGGATTAGGTATGATATGCAGAGGGGTGGAGATATCAGCACTGGTGTGATATACAGAGGCATGGAGATATCAGCATTGGTAATGAGACAGGAAACCTAGGTCTCGGTTTGGTACAGGAGTCCAGGAAGATGCAAAGAATAAATGGAAATAAGTCTGAAGAACTGAGCAGTAACTCACAAAAGCACATACCCTACCACAATTGTGTTAGTCTTTAAAGGTGCTACTGGACTCTTACTCTTTCTACCACTAT